>NW_013674958.1:0-3641 GCF_000517525.1 Limulus polyphemus | reverse complement strand
AATAACCTCTGTCCACCATCCCAGTGTTGCTCCTGCTGACATCTGTAGGAAAAACATCCAAGGGTCCTGGATAGGATCGGCCCCCCAACTTCACCCTCTTCTCCAAGAGTGGAGGAAAGTCACTCAAACACTCTGGAGGAATAACCAGAGTGGAAACTTTATCAGTCCAAATTCTGATCTGCATCAATTTGATTATCAGACTAGAGTCGTTAAACAAAGAAATAGTGAATACCTGAAACTAGCTAGAAATTTCTCTGCACATGGACAGAAAATAACCTTACCCTCCAGCTTTAGAAGTAAAACAGGAGCACAGTTAAATATAAGATCTGCATGAACTATTAACAGATGAAGAATCGCAGTTACTTAAGAACATAAATGTAGATTCAGAGATTAGAGAGTTGACGAATATATCAGAAGAAACTCAGCATTTGCCCTTAGAAGATCAGGATTGCTATTAAAGAGCTTCAAGAGCATGTAGATCACTTGTGAACTAAAGCAGAAAGAAACAGGTTAGATAAATGGAAGATGACTAATTCAAGTCCTTATAACACTATTAACAGTAGTACATGTAGGCATACTGTTTTACAAAGCATGTGACAAATTGGCTTTCATTATATTGTTGAAATTAGATGGTCCATGCAAGTTCAAAAAGAAGAATAGAACAGACTCAGGCAACAAAAGGTTATCATATTCAGAGGCTACTGAAGTGGTTGATACAAATGATTGTGAACCATCTAATTATGATGGAGACAGGTTGTATAGACTGATGACATCCCAAGTGGCACTTGACAGAACTAAAACTCTGTAGATATAGTTATCCTGATACTAAGAACTTGGTGAGCCATTTCTGACATTTACATCCCAAGTGGCACTTGACAGAACTAAAACTCTATAGATATAGTTATCCTGATACTAAGAACTTGGTGAGCCATTTCTGACATTTACACCCCCAAGTGGCACTTGACAGAACTAAAACTCTATAGATATAGTTATCCTGATACTAAGATTTTGGTGAGCCATTTCTGACATTTACACCCCAAGTGTCACTTGACAGAACTAAAACTCTATAGATATAGTTATCCTGATACTAAGAACTTGGTGAGCCATTTCTGACATTTACACCCCCAAGTGGCACTTGACAGAACTAAAACTTTGTAGATACAGTTATCCTGATACTAAGAACTTGGTGAGCCATTTCTGACATTTACACCCACAAGTGGCACTTGACAGAACTAAAACTCTATAGATACAGTTATCCTGATACTAAGATTTTGGTGAGCCATTTCTGACATTTACACCCCCAAGTGGCACTTGACAGAACTAAACCTCTATAGATACAGTTATCCTGATACTAAGATTTTGGTGAGCCATTTCTGACATTTACACCCCCAAGTGTCACTTGACAGAACTAAAACTCTATAGATACAGTTATCCTGATACTAAGATTTTGGTGAGCCATTTCTGACATTTACACCCCCAAGTGGCACTTGACAGAACTAAAACTCTGTAGATATAGGTATCCTGATACTAAGAACTTGGTGAGCCATTTCTGACACTTACACCCCCAAGTGGCACTTGACAGAACTAAAACTCTATAGATACAGTTATCCTGATACTAAGATTTTGGTGAGCTGCTTCTTGCCAAGAAGTGATATCATTCATCCTCTATTCATCATACTTGAAAATTATGAACACAAAACTAAATAATTCACACTAATAAGAACCAGATTATACAAGCTCCTTTCTTCACCATGAATAAACTGGAATTACTTTGATCTGACAAGAAAACATACACATGGTGCAAAAACAATTTTATTTTTAAATTAACTTCTATTTATCCCCAAGAACACAAATATGAGCTTAGAATTTATATCCAGTTAGTGTTAACTTCTAGAGAAAGAAAGTTTTCATTCTAAAACTGGGTGACAAGGAAATAAAAAATCAACATATTTTGTAGACTATCACTCTTAACAAGGAAAGAATTCGGTTAACTTGACTGTTCCTCAGTAAACCGTCAAGGAAAAGAACCAGTTAATATGAATATTTCTCTAGTAAACTGTCAATCTTAACAAGGAAAAGATTCAGTTAACACAATATATTGTTATGAACTGTCATTTTAAAACCAGGAAAACCAGGAAAGTTTCGAACTGGCTATTTAACAAGAAATGTTTAATATCAATGATTATACAAAATAGTGCTGAAGTTAACAACTTCTGATAACAAAAAATTCTTTGAATGATTTGATATAACACGAGTAAACTGGGTACTTTACACAAAAAATGTTTTAATTTTATGTTAACTGTATATAAAATCTTTCAAAATCGACTGTTTAATATGAAGAAAGTATTACAACATTTTGATATAATTTCTTAAACATTCATTATAATATCATATATCTTAACAATGTTCAACAATTATTACTATACCATTCTTAAAAACATTATTTTGTTCTGTACTATCTATTATTATTCAATGATATAAACAAAATATTTCCAAAACCTTCCAAAATCCACTTTTCTACAAATACATTATTTGTGCAACTAACTGGAGATATCAAAAGTTAGACTAAAATTAAAAATATCTGAAGCACAAAAAGAAGTTTTAAACACAGCATTCATGTATAAGCAGCTTACAGCCATGCAAAGTGACAACATCAAATCTGAATCATGCCATTAAAGATGGCAAATTACCTGCGACCCGAGATTCAAGGTAAACCTCAGCTGATGGAGGTTTTGCATATAGATGTCCTAACATTTCCTCTACAACTGAAAGACCAAATTCTTCATTAAATAAAAAACAAACCTCCAAATTCCTCACCACAAAACAATTCAGAATTCCAAAGTATTTTTTTAATTGATTAGACTGAGATATTGACAATCAAAAACCAAAAATATTTATAGTCTATGCTAATCTTTAAATCAATTTGTTACTTTCCTACATAATGCTTATGAGAAAGCTTCCTAAATTAATTTGGACTTTTATTAAAACCCACAGTAAACTGAATTACTTTTATGTCTATAATCAAATTTATCAGTGAATATTAAAATTTATAACTTTTATGAAATCAAGTACTTCATAAAACAACAACAGATGGTAACATTGCCATATAAGGTATACAAAGCATACTAACAGCATGTTGTGTGTACATAGAACTCTCACATCAGCATGTTGTGTGTACACAGAACTCTCACAGTAGCATGTTGTGTGTACATAGAACTCTCACATCAGCATGTTGTGTGTACACAGAACTCTCACATTAGCATGTTGTGTGTACATAGAACTCTCACAGTAGCATGTTGTGTGTACATAAAACTCTCACAGTAGCATGTTGTGTGTACACAAAACTCTCACAGTAGCATGTTGTGTGTACATAGAACTCTCACAGTAGCATGTTGTGTGTACATAGAACTCTCACAGTAGCATGTTGTGTGTACATAGAACTCTCACAGTAGCATGTTGTGTGTACATAAAACTCTCACAGTAGCATGTTGTGTGTACACAGAACTCTCACAGTAGCATGTTGTGTGTACATAGAACTCTCACAGTAGCATGTTGTGTGTACATAGAAGTCTCACAGTAGCATGTTGTGTGTACACAGAACTCTCACAGTAGCATGTTGTATATAAACTACATTATCACAG
>NW_013674957.1:23098-25988 GCF_000517525.1 Limulus polyphemus | reverse complement strand
TTCTAAATGAAGAAAAGCTATTTCATACATAAAATGGTTGAACAAGGGCAGCTAGAATACAGAACATTTGACAGTTAAAATAACGCCCCCACGGCTGAAAGGGCGAGCATGTTTGGTGTGACGAGGATTCGAACCCGGGACCCTCAGATTGCGAGTCGAGTGCCTTAACCACCTGGCCATGCCGGGCCGTATGTCTGCGGACTTACAACGCTAGAAACCTGGTTTCGATACCCGTGGTGGTCAGAGCACAGATAGCCCATTGTGTAGCTTTGTGCTTAATTACAAACAACAACAGTTATAAATTATAATTTATTTAGTTATTTCTATAGTTACTTAAAAAATGTTTTGATACTATCGTTAATTAATGTTACCAAACATACTATAACCTTTTTATTTATTGATATATAAATTTATTTTTTCTGTTAGAGGGGACACGCTTTGTATAAGCATTCTTTTTTTCTGTTTTTTTTATGTCTCATATACTACATTGATTGTAGTTGAAATTTATTACTAACTAAAAATATCGTGTTATTTAGTGAATAAAACTGAATTGAAATGAAAGAATTTATTACAATATCAGATGTTATTACTTCTCTGACATAATATGATGTGACTCTTCAGGTTTTATGTTACATTTTTATCATCTTTAATATGTGAAGTTTTCGAAAGCCATTTTCCAGGTATGACGTTTTGGCACTCTTGAGAACTTACTTCGTTTTGTAACTTCATATACGTTTTTTTTTTCTGGCGAAATGAAAACGTAGGTGCTTAAATAAATAACTTTGTAAATACCCGAGATGCTTGTAAATGGCAGACGTGTTGTTTTGGGACTTTCCAGATGATAATAGCGGTTGTTCTAGCCATAACCGAAATTCCTGCTAGCAAGGTACGCCCTAGTTGAAACGTGTGAAGTGGGCTGAAAAGTAGGCGCAAGTCATTGTCAAGAGGTGATTTTTCTAAAATTAAAAAACAGTCTGCAGCAGGATTGAAAGTCATCGACAATAATTACCTAGGTTAAGTTTCTGTTTCACGTACTTAACAGTCTGTTTGTTTTTAAACATTCGGATAAACACCTAATCCTCCAACAGTGTAGAATGTTGAAAATACTATAAAACAGTGTCTCTGACCTTCTCGTATAACTCCAAATTATTAAGCACTCAAGTGCGGTGGAAAGAACACTTTCTGATGACACTCTTAGTACACAGTATGATCTTGGATAAAGTACAGAGCACTCTCTGACAGTAGTTATTCAGACCTACCTATTATAAGTAATACACAAAAATAAGGTTTTAGTTTCATTACATATTTTATTTATAAACATGCGTATGTAAAAGAGAACTTCCTAGATTACACAAGAGTAAACTAAGTCCTGACACAAACGAACAGAAACTTTGTTTGTAATTAAGCACAAAGCTACACAATGGGCTATCTGTGCTCTGCCCACCACAATTATCGAAACCCTGATTCCAGCGTTGTAAGTCCGCAGACATACCGCTGTGCCACTGGGGAGGAATAGATGCCAAGAGTTGGCGGTGGGTGGTGATGACTAGCTGCCTTCTTACACTGCTAAATTAGGGACGGCTAGCGCAGATAGCCCTCGTGTAGCTTTGTGCGAAATTCAAAAACAAACAAACAAACAAACCGCAGACATACAGCTGTGCCACTGGGGGGGGGGGGGGCTAGCGCAAATAGCCCTAGTGTAGCTTTGCGAGAACTTCAAAACTTTGACAGGGTCTGTCAAATTTATATGATGATAATGATCCTAATCACCTTTTATACCAATTAATTCCAAGCCTGAAGGTTTTATCTAACGAATCAGACAGCTAGCTGGCTTGTACTCTGTTGTTAATAGCCAAATTTTGTATCGGAATCTTCAGTACATCTTTCAAACGTCCAATTTCCACGTGGTTTTAGCACTTCAAGCTCTATGTTTCATTTTACGTAAAACTAATTTACAGAAAAACAGTTGCCAATGCTAAACAATTCAAAACAAAACAAACCAATGGGCTATTTATTTTCGAAATCCGTTTCTATATCTCGTTGAAAGCTCTAAACGTTTCTTTAAGTTTTTCTTTCCGACTATTAGGTAGCACTAAGTTATTGAGCCGAGAATATAAACCGCCGCAACTTTGTAAGAATCACATATTTCGTTGCAGTTACTGGATGTCTGTCTTCAGATACCTTGTTCGTTTTTATTCAAGAATAATGGTATGACACTGTGTGTGTCATGTCTCCACTGTTCGTGTGTTAATTTATCGCTCATGTTGAAACACTTCAAAAAGTTACGTTATATCTCCTGTGTTAATTTACTTGTAACACCCTGTAACTTCAGTTGTTACTCTGCAGAACTACTCCGTTATAAATTATGTTTCCCAAATTTAGCATACCATTTGCCATACCATTACCAATGGTTTTCTTATACTTCTTCATTTCTGAACTACCCTGTATATTTGTTTCACAGTAAATTCTGGACCGTTCGACATATCAATACTGCCAGTATAGATTTATAACTGTAAGCATGAATCACAGCCCTTTTTGAAGAAGGATATTTGTAAAGTGAGATCGTTAAACAATACAGAACCAAAAGACACGACATTTTAAAGAATGAAGACTTTAGTGTTTTCCGCGAATGTGGATAAGCTCGTATAGCAGAGTGTTTAGAACCACAACAAGCTCAAAGCCAAACACCGAGGAAATAAGGAATAACAACCCTCAGTGGATAAGCTCGTATAACAGAGTGTTTAGAACCACAACAAGCTCAAAGCCAAACACCGAGGAAATAAGGAATAACAACCCTCAGTGGATAAGCTCGTATAGCAGAGTGTTTAGAACCACAACAAGCTCAAAGCCAAACACCAAGGAAATAAGGAATAACAACCCTCAGTGGATA
>NW_013674957.1:18418-22277 GCF_000517525.1 Limulus polyphemus | reverse complement strand
TGTGATATCACGATAAACTACGATTTGTATTACATCGTACTAGGAACAGCTGAGGTCTTTAGACTTTAATTCACACTAAATAACGAGTGACTATGCTACGAGATTTGACAAGGGTGAGCCAATGGTTCTAAACGTAAAACTCTGCTGGTCATGTTATGGGTATAACCCGAGAGCTAATATTTATTGGAAACTACTGCTATTATCTGTTCAAAATACGAAATTGTTGAATGTCTGGTTATTGACTGAAAGCAGAAAATTTAGGTGATCATTACATGGCGTTATTGGTGGTGTTAAAGTGATAGATGGCATAGGGTGGAAACCTCAGACTCTGATCATGATACGAGATTATTGGTTGGCATAATCCGAATTAGCATTTGTTAGAAACCACGTATCTCAGCTAATCAGGACTTAGCGTTGTTAGCAAATGTGGGCGAAGAGTTAATTAGTAATACAAATCGTAGTTTATCGTGATATCACGGGCCCTTTGTGACTATGCTACGGACACTAAAGGCCCTTTGTGACTATGCTACGGACACTAAAGGCCCTATGTGACTTTGCTACGGACACTAAAGGCCCTATGTGACTATGCTACGGACACTACAGGCCCTTTGGTGATGACTAGCTGCCTTCCCTTTAGTCTTACACTGCTAAATTAGGGACGGCTAGCGCAGATAGCCCTGGTGTAGCTTTGCACGCAATTCAAACAAACAATCACAGAGAAATGTGGTTCTAATATAAATAAAACTGTACATGCTGTATTGCAACGAAGATTTTGGGAATAAGTATAAGCAGTAGGTTCAGTTAAAACAGTAAAAATATCAATGTAAGATTTTTTGTGTTCCATTTGTGTTCTGATTGTTCAATAAAAATTGTCGAAAGTCGTTGCTTGGAAACTTGATCAGCATGTATGACCAGGCGATACTACACCGTGGTTAAAAGGTATTATCACAATATTTTTTGTATATTTATCAATAAAACAGCCTTGTTCGTGTCACTCACTTGAATTCAAACTTTAACAGTGCACTTCTAGTGGAAACTTTATCTTCGATGTATCAACCTGCCACCTAGTGTTAGATTTAGCTCTTACATATGTGTTTCAGTATACTTTACAGTGACACGGATTGTTTTATAATTTTCACTTTTCAGTATAGACTGGGAACTCAATGTCTCTTTTATTTTATTTTAATTTTAACTTTAAACAACCTACTACCACGTACATATAAACGCTTCAAGGTAGAGTCTCAGTTGTTGGCCTGCGTTAAAACTAGGAAATAAAAAAAGGCATTGATTTAAGGCTCAGAACGTTAAAATTTTATTAAATTATGCGAGAAAAAATAAATTCGCTCTAATCGATATAATTATTTCAAACTTTGGATAAATTTGGCATTTAAGTAACTGCTTTTCTCGTTAGGTTAAGTAACAATGGTTAATAATATTGTAAAAAAAACGTCATGGAATCACGTTTTGCACGTGCACGATCTTATTGTAATCAGATTCAAGCAAGGATCGTGTGATAATATCAGTTAGAGTGAATTTGATCATGTCAATTTGAACCAAGCACAGGAAATACAGGTAAAGTGTTCCAGTGAAAAAGAAGCCAACGCTGTTCATTGTCACACGGCAAACAAATGTAGCTGAAACAAAGAACAAGACAAAGTGAGGTCGGGTCGTTTCCCTCTTCCGCGAGGTGTACTTTACCGTTACGTACTGCACAAAACTTACCGCCAGTATCAATAAAACTTCTTATCTTTCAATTTTTGCACGGGCGCTCGTGCATGGTCACCAACCCGTCTTTAGAGGCAACTTATTTTATGAAACAAGTATCAGTTCATTGACAGGACAATTGAAAATTATTATAACCACTTCAGACCACAACTTACATAAAGTAATAATATGAACACGACAGACTTGTCTCTGGAGCTACAAGCACGAGTAATGATATCACTCGGCTGTAGATGTTAAGTATGCGACAGGTAAGGGTGTTGAATATTTAGACTGGTTTTATTTTGTGTATCGCTCGTTACTTAATCTCTTTCATAATGAAGTTATTAATATCATAAAACGTGTTTAATTCCGTCTGTGTAGCTGCAAGTAGCGATGAAAATAAACATTACTCGGACACTACAGGCCCTTTGTGACTATGCTACGGACACTACAGGCCCTATATGACTATGCTACGGACACTAAAGGCCCTTTGTGACTATGCTACGGACACTAAAGGCCCTATGTGACTTTGCTACGGACACTAAAGGCCCTATGTGACTATGCTACGGACACTACACAATCCCACTATTCGTTGGTAAAAGAGTAGCCCAAGAGTTAGCGGTGGGCACTGAACATGCTCACCCTTTCAACCGTGGGGAGTTATAACGTGACGGTCATCCAACATTCGTTGGTAAAAAGAGTAGCTTCAGAGTTGGTGGCGGATGGTGTTGACTATCTGCCTTCCTTTTAATCTATCACTTTAAAATTAGAGACGGTTAGCTCAGATAGCTCTTGAATAGCTTTGCTCAAAATTCAACAAACAAACAAATTTCATAGACCTTTCGTCTTCACAGAGAAAGCCCGGCACGGCCAGGTGGTTAAGGCGCTCGAATCGCAATGTGAGGGTCACGGGTTCGAATCCCCGTCACACCAAACATGCTCGTCCTTTCAGCCGTGGGGGTTATTATAAAGTTACGATGTCTGTTTGTTAGAGTACTCGACTCGCGGGCAGCAGGTATAACCTGGTGGTTAGGGCACTTGACTCGCGGGTTGCAGGTTCAAATCGCGCCTTAACTGTTAAATGATTCACTTGTCTTTGAACACATAACCAGTTTCTACTTACTGCTTCTAGCTCATAACTCACTCAAAAAAGTACTTGGATATTCATTTAGACATATTCATATATTTTGGTTGGTTAATATAAAATGAGTCTTATGTTTTTCTGCTAATATTTATTCGTCCGTTTGTTTGTTTTAGCGCAAAGCTACCCAATAGGTTATCTTTGCTCTGTCCACCATGGGGAATCTAACCCAGGATTTTAACTTTGCAAGTGGCCCACTGGAGGACTTCTTTTAATGTACTTGTTCAGTTCCTCTGCTTTAGTCTCTAAATGGTATTTCGTCATAGTTGTTAACATCATTACGTCAGTCCTAAAAGAGGAATCTGGAAATTTATTCTAATAATTGTTAATTTCCACAAATTCTGACCTTGGCCAAACTTAATAATGACTCAGATGCCAACGAAATGTACGGTTTTTGTAATGTATATTTGACACTTGATTATATGTTATTTCTAATCGTATCTTAATGGGTTTTTGTCAGAAGAGCCCGTTTTTTTTTTATTGACTTAAATCTCATCCAAGGACTCTGATAAGGACGTTAGTGAAGGCCTTGTGAAATTGTCATGCTTCGGTTCATTGTTTAATGAATCTGAAACCGTATATCAATCCCTACTGTAGGGGTAAACATGTAACTCCTGAAAAAAACTTAAATGTGTGCAGGTGCCCAATAAAAAATATTGCATGATGGCAAATGAAAAGTAAGGCCACAACGACTTTGTAGTAAGCTTACTTTCCATTTACAGTTGTGGGTTATTTTGTGACTGTGTAATCTTGTATGTAGCGCTTTCAGATCTCTAGATTTATAGGTAATTGATAAAAAAAGAGGGAATGATACACCTGGAATTGTATTTCTTGGGTAAAATAATACGGTATGTTTAGTTTTCGAAACTAAATCCAGCTAAGTAAGAAATGACTTATATAAACATCAGTATTATAACAATATCAAGAAACACGATAACCTGAGTGTTTTCAGAAAGTATAACCTGATGGTTAGGGTACTCGACTCGCGAATTGCAGGTATACAGATAAGATGTT
>NW_013674957.1:13869-17692 GCF_000517525.1 Limulus polyphemus | reverse complement strand
ATAGTGTGAATTAAAGTCTAAAGACCTCAGCTGTTCCTAATACGATGTAATACAAATCGTAGTTTATCGTGATATCACATCGTTATTTAGTGTGAATTAAAGTCTAAAGACCTCAGCTGTTCCTAATACGATGTAATACAAATCGTAGTTTATCGTTATATAGTGTGAATTAAAGTCTAAAGACCTCAGCTGTTCCTAATACGATGTAATACAAATCGTAGTTTATCGTGATATCACATCGTTATTTAGTGTGAATTAAAGTCTAAAGACCTCAGCTGTTCCTAATACGATGTAATACAAATCGTAGTTTATCGTGATATCACATCGTTATTAAGTGTGAATTAAAGTCTAAAGACCTCAGCTGTTCCTAATACGATGTAATACAAATCGTAGTTTATCGTGATATCACATCGTTATATAGTGTGAATTAAAGTCTAAAGACCTCAGCTGTTCCTAATACGATGTAATACAAATCGTAGTTTATCGTGATATCACATCGTTATATAGTGTGAATTAAAGTCTAAAGACCTCAGCTGTTCCTAATACGATGTAATACAAATCGTAGTTTATCGTGATATCACATCGTTATTTAGTGTGAATTAAAGTCTAAAGACCTCAGCTGTTCCTAATATCATGTTATTCGTTGTGAGTTGGAAATTTCAGATTAGTGTTAATACCTTTCTGATCCTAGGTGAAAACTGAAGACTGAAACGAATGATTCAGACAGTTAAACAGGTGAAATTAAGAGCATAGAAATAGGATCACTATCTATACATCCCATGTTGCCTGATATTAACATAACATATTAAACTTCTGAAACATTAAAGTTAAAAGATAATGTTTTTAAATAGAAAAAATCTGTACAATTAATTTCACCACCACATGTTTCTCGTCAATTTGTATCGTCTATAAAACTTGACATCTAAGCTGGCTGTCAGAGGTCTTTATTTAACTATTCAAATAACTTGTAGTTAAAACCATTAGTCTGTTGGAAAATATTAATTTGGTTAATATTAAACGTTATCGTTCTTATTAGTACAAAGTCCAGAGCAAATAAGAGCAAACGATTTTCATGTCCAGCTACACTATCCAGGCTTTGAAAGAGTTTTACTTCTTTTCTTATTTGAAGAATGACAGAGGTCTTTATACAGTCCTGTGTTAATTGGTCGCCAACTTTATGTTGGTTTTTAGGACAAGGCCTGGATTTATGAAGCTGTCACCAACAGCACAGTAGTACGATCACAAATACCTGAGCTAGGGTGTGACCACTTTGAAGCTGACACGTGGCTTGTGTAGCACTTGAAATTAATTTCAGTCTGTCAAAAAAATTGCAGTGTTGTTGTTCGTTGTCATGATGCTGACATCGTAGTGATTATCTTGACCCATCTGTCAAAGTTTTCTCTGAACGTGTGGCTTGATGCTGGAAAGAACTCCGACAATACAAGGCAGTACATCGATGTATCCGCAATGGTTCGTCATATAGGTCCTGCAATGTGTGCTGCAGTACCAGGTCTTCACACCTTTACAGGGTCAGTCTACACCACAGCCTGTTCTAAGAAAGGAATAGTGTAACCATTAGCTATCATGGAGAAAGCCTTCACCTCAGTATTTTGTAAACTAGGCAAATCACGAATCCTTGATCCGGAGGTTCAGCAGGACATTGAGTCATTTATTGGCCATATGTATAGAAAACAAACTCTGAGATCTGTGGATTCAGCCCATTACCAAATATTCCTTGACCAAAACAATCTTCCAGGCTCTTGGAAAAAATAAAGGAATGAGACGCAAGGATGTTTCCACCATCAAAACCTGCGCTTGAACAGAAAATTAAAAGATTGAACTTTGTTGCTAACATGTATAAACGAGCAATATGTAGAAACCGTATTGCATGGAATCCTCAGCAACAAGGATGGAGAATCCAGGATGGCAAGTTTGTCCTAACCTGGTTTACAGGAAAGCAAGTATAGACAGTCATATGACTGGCGAACAGTATGTGGAAAGTCCAGTTTGTGTTTCATCTTCTGATGAGTCTGGCAGGGATGGAGATTGAAATACTTTATGTCATGTTAAATAAAACAGAGCTTATCAACCAATGATATTTTGTAGATTGAAAATATGTGATGTAAATTTCTATTATATGCTGGTTCATTGATATTTTGACTCGAATCAACAACTGATAGTTTCATGCTTTGGATATGCCTATATGGTTGTACACGCTGTATAGACAATATTTGTAAAATGCATGATAATCCATTGACTTGTATCTCTACAACTCACAATTAGTAAATTATTGTTGATGTTAATAATGTGTGTAACCATGCTAGCTATTTCAGTGATCACAGTAAATAACGCATTTTACTGTAGGTTTGCTGCATGCCTCTCTATTGTAGTGCATATTATGTTATTGTTGTAATACGGTAACATGTTTTGTGTTCCAAATATTATATTTTCTACAACAAATTGAATTAAGTAATTAATATGCTGTTTTTACTTTTTTTTATGAAATCAGGTAAATTAACATTTGGTGCAGCTTTTGCTGTACGAACTTACAAGACCTCTATCAGCGGACTTTTGATGGAAAAACGGCCAACTGTTATCTTGGTGACATTTAAAATTTTTGGGCTTCACAGAAGCAACATCATGATGCATAACAGTTATGATTTTTTAGCCAGAATTGCATATAGACATAAGATCTTTCAGTTGAAATGTTTATAAAATTTTAACGAAAAACCACAGATTTTTTTGGATATTTTCCATTTTTAGACTGAGTGATCCAAACAAAATGCCATGATTTTATCATTTCCTGATTACACCATCTATTTTCATCAGATTAAGACAAAAGGGAGTGTCATACACCAACTCATAATGGTTTCTAAGGCCCAATATTTTCATCAGATTAAGACCAAAGGGAGTGTCATAAACCAACTCATAATGGTTTCTACGGCCCAATTCCCGATTTGTTAACAGCGAAATTTTTCCGACCTTGGCACAAACGGTATCACGTTTCACCCATAATCCATCCACTGACCTTGGCACAAACGGTATCATGTTTCACCCATAATCCATCCACTGACCTTGGCACAAACGGTATCACGTTTCACCCATAATCCATCCACTGACCTTGGCACAAACGGTATCTGTTTCATCCATAATCCATCCACTGACCTTGGCACAAACGGTATCACGTTTCACCCATAATCCATCCACTGACCTTGGCACAAACGGTATCATGTTTCACCCATAATCCATCCACTGGTGCCAACAAGAAATTGATTTTAATATTCTACACCATTTTCTGAGTAAGAATACATATTCAAACATTTTGACCTTTGACACGTGATTAAATTGGTCTTGGTTCCTGAACTATGTAGCGTACCTAATTCTCTTTTGGTTTTCTTTATCACTTTTTCCAATGGCATGTTAACTTTTCCCATCAGTTAGACTTGTATCAGAAACAACTCCAATGGCTTTAATTAACTAGTGAAGACCATGTAAG
Source organism: Limulus polyphemus (assembly GCF_000517525.1). Taxonomy (NCBI): domain Eukaryota; kingdom Metazoa; phylum Arthropoda; class Merostomata; order Xiphosura; family Limulidae; genus Limulus; species Limulus polyphemus. The sequence goes on along the minus strand of NW_013674957.1, from coordinate 14,196 downwards.
TCCAATAGTGGTGAGATTCACGTACAAATTTAGAATCACCTAGCGTTTGGACCTTCATATGTGAACACATAAACATTTCAAATAGGATTTGTATGTAATAAAGCCCAAAGACTGGCTCCCGATGAGCATATATTAGAGGTTCGATTTATGTATGATTTTATGAAGACTGATTTCACAATATTATATTATATTGGAAATCAACTTTCAACATGGTTGTCTTAATTGCGTTTTTTTAAATAAATAAAACGCTTGTCATAAAATTAAATTATGTCGTCAAGTCGTTTTTATAGAAAAAACCCGAACAACTTATGTATCAAAACAAAACAT
>NW_013674957.1:11745-12883 GCF_000517525.1 Limulus polyphemus | reverse complement strand
GACCTAATACTTAACGCCACCTAGCGTCACTTAATGCAACTATATCAATTGTTTCTTCTCACAATGTTATATAACTTTATAAGTAAATATAGTTTTTAAGGTCATTCTTTCAATATAGTAAAATACAATTTGGTTTATTTATCATAATTTTTACTTTTAGTACATACATTTTAGACATCTGTTTATGCTTGTTTTAGAGTAAAGCCAAATTGTGGTATTTATTGTGTCCACCGCGGAGAATCGAACTCCTGATTTTAGCGTTGTAAGTCCGTAAACTTACCGCTGTCCCATAGGGGGACTTTTATTATAACCCTCTGGTTTTCAAATTGATTTTAATATAGGGATAACCCGTAATATTGGTGTGAATGATGTTATTTAGGACAAGATATTTAGAAGAATAACACTTATTTGTTGTTAACCCTGTTAAAGTGTGACCTACATCATTTAGCAACACGTGAAATTATTTTTTGAATTTTGGGACAACGTGGAGTTCCACCCAACTATTAAACGGTACTTGTAAAACATACTGATTTTTTTTCTGCCACGTATTGCACTGACTTCTAGACTTAAAAACAACAACAACAAAAAACATGCCTATAGATGTTTTATTTTAAATCGAAGTATAGTGTTTGTCAACATGTTTTTTTTTCAGTAGCGTTTGTGATGGTCTACAGTTAAATTTGTGTCATAGTGTTTAATGGTATTAACAGCTAAGGATAAAGTTACGCGAAACAATATTTATAATAAATAAAGATTGTAGAGAACCAGCAGGAGAAAGTCATGCAGGAGTATCGAAGTCCTGTAGCTCAGTTCTTGATAAAAATAATCACCTGATTACTGAACTTGTCTTGGGACAGATAAAGTAATAAATGGTAGAATGCGAAGAATTGTAGAGAACCAGCAGGAGAAAGTCATGCAGGAGTATCGAAGTCCTGTAGCTCAGTTCTTGATAAAAATAATCACCTGATTACTGAACTTGTCTTGGGACAGATAAAGTAATAAATGGCAGAATGCGAAGAAGGTGTGTATCATTTATTGTCTTTCTGACCTACTCCTTCAAAATGAAATGTGTTCAATCAATTCAATTCAATTCAACAGGAAGAAAATTGGAAACCAGATTGGTAGAACACAATAAAAA
>NW_013674957.1:1807-10745 GCF_000517525.1 Limulus polyphemus | reverse complement strand
TACTGGGGGGCTACATTTTCCTAATCTCAAAATGAAAATTAAGAGTTATAAAGTCGTATAATTTGCTTTCTCTGTTTGGTAGAAGGAACGTGGGACGATATATATAACACTTAGATGTAAACATTAAACTGTCGACCAGATTTGTCTAGATACAAATCCAAAAGAAATCAAACTACATTACTGCATATCATTATCTTTCTTCGCATTACTTATAGAAACGCTGTATTAATTTGTCTCTCCCAAAAGTTGGAGTTTCTCAAAACTAGCAAAAGGTGGCTTAAATTCTTTCTGTTGGTAAAATTGTAATACTAAGTAACTTTTGTTTACTACTCCTTTTGTAAGTCATTTGATTGTGTAAATGTTTTAATAAGCAATACTTATAATCAAATCATTTTGGGCGAAGAATTTCTTAAATATTTACACTATTTATATAAACTAAGCCCCAAACACGAAAAACCGAAACTTTGTCGTCGCTCAGTCGGAAGGAAGGAAGCTATTTCCTTCCTTGTCAGTTAACAATTAAATATAGTAGCCTTACTCTTGGCATGTTGTTGTGCTATTTAACAATAGGATCCAAAATCCGGAACATCATAGATCCTTAGATCCACAATCCGGAACGCTAAGCAATAGGCCACACCTAGTCCATATGCACTAATACAAATTGATTAATCTGAAGCCCTTAAGTTTTACAATGATCCCATCTCACGAGTTTTGGCAAGATTTTGTCAGCAGATAGCACCAAAATGGTGACTGATCAGAAAAACACAGATTGTATTGTGGTACGTGGAATCCAAGTTTGTTGTTCCTGTGTAATATCAGTTTCGACTAATCTGCCATGCATGAAACCATCGAACAGTGCAGTTAAGCGATACCATAAATAATCAGTTCAAGGAAATGCGATCTGTGTTTCCTAAGAGGAGCAATTGGACGACCTTGTAGGTAAAGACATTCGTATTGTTACGTGACGCTGCTGGCGCATTGGCGCTGAGTATCTCGAATGATCAGGGAAGTCCGAGTGTGTTCGAGATGCCCTCTTCATTAGTATATAAGCCTGGCAGAGAAAGCCAGCGGATATAAACGAATGAAGAGAGAGCAGTAGTTACTTTGAGTTCCTTATAATTTATGATTCTAGCTAGTGAGCCATAAAGTGTGTGTTTTACACTCGTCGAGAGCGAAGTTATCGAGATTGTGAATCGCTGTGATTTATAGCGTGTATTATAAAAGTTGTTAAGTTTAAAGTGACGAGAAACGTACTGATTGTGGAAATTCTGTGTACTAAAAGTTTGTATCGAGGAAAATAAACTGGTTTAATCAAGAAAGGACTTGTATGGCTAAAGATCCTTGGAAAGAATTTCTACCAGAAACAAACAAACAAGCAGATACGTAACAGTATCTTAGTAACTGAGACACAGAAGTCACACACATAGATCATAAGAACTTATTCTTTCCTCAGTTGAAAGTTGATGGTATTGTTCGCACGCATTTCTTCTAGCAAGATGGGGACGCTACCCCATTTTCCACTTTTGGGTTGTGAGAGAATGAACAATGTTCAACTGGTCTTTTTAACTATGGGCACACCTCAAGTGCATGTGATACGTCTAGCTACGAACTTTAGTCTCTAAGAACGTATCAAGGAAGCAAACGACGCTATTGGTATGGTTGACAAATCAGTTTGTTTTGTTTTGAAATTAAGCACAAAGCTAAACAAAGGGCTATCTGTGCTCTGCCCACCACGGGTATCGAAACCCGGTTTCGAGCGTTGTAAGTCCGCAGATGTACCGCTGTGCCACTGGGGGGGGGGCAGAATGACACCACATTTTTCAGTAAAAAGTATACATAATGTTTAATGTTATATGACCAAACATCGTTTTTGGTTAAAATAATTCACAGTAAGTTCTTTATAGCTGTTATTCTGTTGATTTCTCGCTTCTCTTTATCATCGTTAGGAATTTAAATTATAATATATTATATGTGGAACACATTTGTAAACAGTTTAATTTGGTGACGCCCTATTCTAGTCAAACATAGGCCTATATAAGTCCTATAACTAATAGAATGGTAACGTGATTCACTATAAGCTGCTAAATACTTTTGCGAGCTTTGGATTTTAAAAACCTGGTGCTCAACCATTCTAATTGAAATTAGATCATAATAAATTTAAGTTCTGACTTTCCAAACTCCACATGAACTGTTTCAAAGTTGAGCTAAAATCCGAGGATCGATAACATATTGTGTAGCTTTGTGCTAAATCAAACAAAACAGACCAAATATTTTATTCCAGACTTGTTTCCATGTGTTGGAGCAATAATAGTTTACTTAATTTATATAACATTCTGCTGATTTAAACTTAAATTTTGAATCTACAAATTGTTTTTCTCAAAAGACGACTACCATAAGTCATTTAGCAAAATTTGATGAACTGAAATGACTACTTTTATTTGTGCTTTAGTTTGAGCTCTCATATCCAAGACACCGTGGAATTAAATTATACAAAAAAACAAACATTATAATAATTGGATTTCTAATTTATCACAACTAAAATTGATTTATTAAACAAAATATACCAAAAATAAAGAAGAAAAATTTAGGTCTTAGCCATTTCTTTTTAATTCACGAAAATTTCCAGTTAGGCTTAACTTTAAGTGTGAAGGAGAGTTATCAAAAACGATTTATTTGTGAAATAGATAAATAATACTGTAAATACGTTTTTGTGACTTACAGATAATCTAAAAAACAGTTTTTTTTATAGTTTGGTCTATGATATTTTTTATCCAACGTAACTGTATTCTCAAACACTATCATTTAGATAAATAAACAACAATGTCCCCCAGTGGCACAGCGGTATGTCTGCGGACTTACAATACTAGAAACCGGGTTTCGATACCAGTGGTGGGCAGAGCACAGATAGCCGTTGTGTAGCTTTGTGCATAATTAAAGAAACAAATAACTAAACAACAAACAGGAAGGCACCTGTCGGTCTCCAACCTAACTATACTTTACGTACCCAATAAAGTTAAAAATAATAGACACATTACAGTTTAAACTTGTTAACCTTGCTGTGTGACAATTTCAATTCCTTATAGATTCGTGATTCGAGTTTTATATATAAGTTGATCCTTTTCATTGCTCAAAATATCTACATTACTCTATCTTCTGAACTTTGTCTTTTGATTAAAACGTTTACTTATGCAAAAATACAAACGCACACATCTATCACTGCGTATCTGTTGACAACCTTATCATAAATTTACACAAGCAGTTTATCCTCTTGTTATTGTTTGATTTAGAGTATAATCATGTTGTTCTTTGACTTAGAGCAAAGCCACATTGGGCTATCCACTGTGTCCACCACAGGGAATCGAACCCAGGGTTTTAGTGTTGTAAGTCTGTAAACTGACCCATTGAAGGACTTACCCTGTGAGAAAGCCTAAATAATTCTGTCCTAATGATAATTGTATTTAGTATAAACAACATATTTCTACGATATTTTGTGCACTTTATATTATTTTGCCTTTGAAATGGTTCAGATTTTCTTTACAATGTTTTAAAATCATGGTTCATATAATTTTTTGCCCTTTTTAGTAATAATATAATATAATTATAATAATATAATATATAAGTTGTAATTGTGCTTCATTTTACACGTAAATTTGAGATATTTATGTAATTTTTTGTTGTTTGGTATTTGTTCTTCATCATCCTACAAATTCCGATTTAAAATACTAAATATCTGAAATTCCATTTTTTTTAACATTACAATTGTTTATTTTATAGGGAACTTTGATCGATCAAGATAACGACCTCTTTCGGAAACTGTTGGCATTGTACGACACAATTGCCGAGTTAAGAGATCGGCAGCAAGAAGCAGAAGAAGAAGAAATCAGCGATAACGAAGAAGTCGACTGTAATCAAAGTTTAGATTCATTGTCTGATGGCGATAACCAAACATCAACAACATCACCATCCTCTACTTTATCTTCATGCTCTAGTCACGGCGTATTGAAAAAAATTCGATTTCGCCCGCTTAGACCTCGTGGTAAAAGTATGGGAGACACTTCTGAGCGCCATCTATCCAAGAATAGCAATGATTGCTCTCGTTGCTGTCCCGACCAGATGCTACCACAGTATAATAGACGACGCGCCAGATCTTACGGAAATTTATATTGTCGTAATGATGAATCCCCGTCGTATGACTCCGGAATTTATCTGCATGGTTCTCATTCGGATTCAGACCACGAAATATTTGTGTGAAATTCTAGAATGATCTCTTTTGATTTTAGAAAAAACAATACATTCAAGAAACTAGTCCTTTACTATTGTTTAAAGATAATACATATGGCGCTTTTTTGACTAGTGCATTAAAATATTAATGTGGGATAAATTCGATTTATTGTTTATGCGCACGTGTAGAATGAAACAACGTGCTAACTAAATGTTCTTCTTGTAAATACAGTTGTTGATTTGCCTTGACGTTCAGGACAGAAGTATTTAGATATCTTGATAATCAATGTTGTTAAAACAAGCTTTAGAGTCTATTCTGTATACATTAATAATGTTTGTTTTCTATGTACCAGTCTTTCATAACTAAGAAAAAGGATCCTTGTATGTTTTTCTGTAAACATTTTATTAATATGAAGATATTGTAATGGACCTAAGTTGTAATGTTTGCTACTGTGGTAATTTACAGAAGGCCATGTGTTAGAATAAGAAATTTGTAATCACTGAGTTTTTATATTTTCTACCTGTTCAAATTAACGAGATTCGTTATGATCTTGCTTTAGTACTAGCGTCCTCTATTGACAGTTTTGAAAACATAATTTCCAAGATCCTTCAGATTCACAGAATAATACCTTGAACAGTGACTGGAGATTGAAAACTACTAATACCACGGATAATAAAACGTTTGAAGATGTTAACTGGTTTTTCTTCGAAATCATTATCTGTTGATAAACAAGAATTTTAATATATCTAATAGCAAACAAATGTATAAACAATGCATTGTTTGTTTTTCTTTTGAATTTCGCGCAATACTAAACGAGGACTACTGGCGATGGGTGGTGATGACTAGCTGCCTTCTCTCTAGTCTTACACTGCTAAATTAGGGACGGCTAGCGCAGATAGCCCTCGTGTAGCTTTGCGCGAAATTCAAAACAAACGAACTTCTTTGTTATTAAAGACAAAGCTACACAATAGGCTATCTGTCCTGTGCCCAACGCGACAATCGAAACACTGTTTCTTGCATTGTACATCCTCAGGCCTACTGATGAACCACCAGAGTGCTGGAAGTTACTTGTTCCCGACCACCCACCGCCAACTCTTGGGCGACTCTTTTACCAACGAATAGTGGGATTGACCGTCACATTATAACGCCCCCACGGCTGAAAGGGTGTAACGGGGATTCGAACCCGCGACCCTCAGATTGCGAGTCGAGCACCCTAACCACCCGGCCATGCCGGGCCTAAAAACTAAAACAAAAGATGACATTTAGTATTTAGTGGATCTGTCCTTTCCTATATCTGAGAGAGGAACACAATTACACATGGTAGTTATATAAGATTAAAATATAAATCTATAGGAATACACCCCATTCCTGGCGAACAATATGAATGTGCGTGTCCCTAGATGGGGACGACCAAAGATGGACCACACATACTCGATAGGGTTCACATCCAGTGATTAGTGTGGACACAAGAAAGGTGTAATGACCTAACCTTCTGGTCACCGTTTAGTGACTCGAGCTGCATGAGCAGTAGTCCCATCTTGTGTGGCGTTAGATATACACGAATGTTTTTATTTAAGTACAGAGCGAGTGTTAAATTGAGTTATTTTTAGAAGCGATAGTTTATCGCAGGTTTGTTTACGTAACTGAGCGAATCATACGTTGTTTATTTCAACTTTCGTAAATTGGCGATTGTTGTATTATTGCGTCATGTTACTAGAACCTTCTAAGTATTTCTCGGAGTGTGTGGAAAGTTCTAGGCCTCAGTTGGGCTATCTATAAATATGAATACAAAATGTAGTTAAAGTAAGACACAGTAAGATAGATATAGTTAAATAGGTACACCTAGAGTGTGTGATTGCGAGTTTATAGTGGCGATTTCTAAAGTGAATTATCACAGTTTGTATTCCAATAACAGGGTAGTGAATGATAATTCGACTTCTCAATTGTGTTCTAAAGTAATTTAATAAACCTTTGTGGACATTTGACGAAAAGAGACAATTATTTAAAGTTCTGGATACATTTACAGTAAATAATTCTGCCCGTCCATATATAAGAATCTGACACATGAAACGCCACTTTGTCTGTTAAGTAAGTTATTAAATTTGACAGGTAAAAAGATCTTCTTAGAAAATTGTGATACATCGAGAACCACCTGCTGTAATAGTCCTGTTGCCAAAATGGCGCCCATACCATAACTGAAATATCGCTTTCTTTTGTCATGATAGTTCAACTAAAGTTCATAGGAGGACAGCCGCCAAACTCAAGTGATTACATTGAGAACTGTGCAAATCTGAACACGTAAGAAGACATGAATGTCCCTGTAAAAGGCAGGAGGTGTGATAACATCTGTGTTGCTTACGCACGATATTTTTTTAAATGATGATGAACGTTATTTGCGTTGTATGGAAAGACAAATCTTGTAACAGCAAATGATTTAACTTGAAATGATAATACAATAAAATCTTTATTCATAAATGTTGGCAGTATATATATATAATTTAAAATAATACAAATTACATCTGATCACTATTACACAAGCAATCTTACTGAAAGAACTCTTGTCAACTTTAATAGCAACATATATATAAATTCCAGCAGTGCAAATTGTACACAGTTGGTTTGATCTGCAATATTGTTTTATTTTAAAGTGAATAGGTTAAATTTCAAAAAATGTCATGCAAAATTATAAAAAGCTGAATTAAGGTTTTCGCTCTCACCAACAGAATCCCGATGGAACAACCGAACCTAGTTTTGTAATATTATTAGAACAGAGGAAACAGATTATACCTACTTATAGATAATAACAAGATGGAGTGCCATATTAAGTTGTTGACGCAAACATACAATCGTCACATAAAATTCATTGGGAAATTCGAAGGTCTTTTGGTACAATGTCTCGTATACGAAGTTTATTAAACAGCCATTAAAACGCGCTAAATGAGTGTTCAAAATGCCAGATATTTCAGTTTTAGCGTTTCGCTAATCTTTTAATGAACACTTACGATATTCATAAACAATTATCAATTTCTGGCATGATGTTAAAAGTTATTTTTGTACAGTAGAAGGAATATAATTTGAATATGCTCAATTTGTTCTATTTGGTACAAACTCGTAATAAAGAAATATGTAATTCGTTTTCCTTTCGAGAGTTGCAAGTGGCCAATAAAAACACCTTTGTAAACAGAAAAAGACGTTCTTTGTTTCGAGAGTTGCAAGTGGCCAATAAAAACACCTTTGTAAACAGAAAAAGACGTTCTTTGTTTCGAGAGTTGCATGTGGCCAATAAAAACACCTTTGTAAACAGAAAGAGAAGTTCTTTGTTTCGAGAGTTGCATGTGGCCAATAAAAACACCTTTGTAAACAGAAAGAGAAGTTCTTTGTTTCGAGAGTTGCATGTGGCCAATAAAAACACCTTTGTAAACAGAAAGAGAAGTTCTTTGTTTCGAGAGTTGCATGTGGCCAATAAAAACACCTTTGTAAACAGAAAAGAGAAGTTCTTTGTTTCGAGAGTTGCATGTGGCCAATAAAAACACCTTTGTAAACAGAAAAAGACGTTCTTTGATAAGGAAGTATCGAGTTCCAAGTTCTTTCCATGTTCATTTTAATAGACAAGGAGACACACATGACCAGCTTGATGAATATCGTGAGACAACATTAGCTGACTGAAGATCTATTGGATCGGTTTGGTTGTTGATGAATGAAAATTAAGGCGAATAACCCAACCAGGAACCAAAACAAGTAAAAGGCAAGGGTAATAACTATTGGTTGGTACTGCGGCCACGTGGCATGGTAATCATGTAAACGTAGTGCATGGGCATCATTTAATATTCCACATCCAGCCTTCACAAGTAGATTATTTTTTTGTTGCACCACGGGATTGCGATTACATAAGTACTTAGTCTCATCTTCATCAGCATCGTTCTTTCCAAAGAATTCCCAAACCACAACTTGTTCCATCATCCATCGCATAGGCGACACCCACTGGAACCAGGAGAACACAGTTGATAAGTCAGTGAAGTGGACGGTGTATCCAGCCGTGGTTGCACTTAAAGTCAGAATGAAGCCAGCACATCCTGCCGCTAGGTGGTGCGAGGAAAATAACCACCCAAGAGCCAAGGAGAGCATACGTATGGCTAATAAGTATAAGAGCATATAGCCAATGTATATGCCAAAGACATTAACTCTGGAATCAGATTCGAAGCCAGCTATGGAGTAAACGGGAACGATATAGGCAAGACATACTATAACCTCTGGAGGCATGCCACATGTTATCTGTAATGATAATAATGTTTATAACTTTTTGACATGAATGTTTCATCATTAGTTAAGTATCTCGCCATTTACTGGTTTAAATTCCTTTTCTTTGTATAATTATATGCCATTATCTTAATCTTATTGTTTTATTCGCCTGATATGTGTGCGTTATTGTTATTTTCATTATGATAAGACGTTTTAAGCAACTTAAAACTTCAAATACGCAGTTTTATAAACGTTTATCAGAAGTACTCACCTTTGACATAACGTAAGCAAAACTAGAATACAATCCTTCTCGCACGTCACGTGATATGGGAGCTTTGTCTTTATTTACTGACAGAAAAATAAACCAAGGAAAAAAACTTTAATAAGCTTTGTCAAGTTAAAAACAGCCGTTCGATAGTTGTTAGATTTTGTTACAAGTGATGCAATGCTATCAGTGACTTATAACTTTCAAACAAA
>NW_013674957.1:0-1423 GCF_000517525.1 Limulus polyphemus | reverse complement strand
GATTCTAGTGTTGTGAGTCCGCAGACATACAGCTGTGCCACTGGGGGGCGGTTCTACAGTGAAGTACTTTGTAAAAGTTTATGTAGTTATTCCTGCAAATATATAGAGAGACATGAACGGTCAATTTGTTTGTTGTCTGTTTCTTGCAGCAACATAAAGTCTACACCCGTTCATGGTTCAGTCAGTTACACACATCAACTCTCGAGCTAAACCTTTCTGACCGAATACTTGGATTTTATCATCACTGCTTAAAAAACAGCCATGTTTCAAAGTTCTGTTAACTTATACCTACTTCTAATTCTTTATAAATTCATGTTCCAATTTTGTTTCAATTCGTTTTGGAATGTTCCAACAGTGACACATTTTTGTGATCATCAGAGATATCTTTCAATGTTACACTTATTTATTTGATGTTGTATCATTAACTGTAAACTATACTGAAATAACTTGTTTGTTGTTAATCGCCTAGATACACAATGGGATATCTGTGTTCAATTTTTACCTTCATAAGACCTCGGACTTACCGGTGAGCCACCAAAGTGTTAGTACACAAAGTGATCTATCAACTGATATATTATTATGCTTCTTATAATTTTAATATTTTATTCTAAGTAATTTAATCTACTTTTGCCGTAATATGTATACCTGACACTTCATATTTTTTAAGTTATTCATTTGACATTTCTGTCACTGATTTTAAAGCTTGTTGAATTAAGTGATGCTTAGTTACTCTCATCAATACTATGTTCATATCAGGTCCTCCCTCATTTGTTTTAAAATAACTGATACAACTGATTCTAAATGTTTATCAAGATACTGAAAAACTTATAGAGCTCCAACTTCAGTAAATGAAGACCAGTTCACTTTTATAAAATCATTTCAACAGTCAGTTTTGATATATTCTTCTAAATCTGTAGCGTCTATGTATTGGTTGGATTTTGTCCACTTCGAGTCAATGTCGTTAAATGCAAGTTGCATCAGTTTTCTTGTAATATAATTTTATTCATTTGAACATCATGGCGCCAAATTTGTTATTATTCTTTCAGGTAACGTCAACATTTTTTACTTAAATATAAATGTTTTGTGGTTTGTGTTGACGATTTGAAATTAACCAGTTCATACTTGATCTCTTGGCTTTGACTACTAATAATAGCACCAGACTTTTATGAACGTCCTTTATAATGGCAGTACCTTATTTATTACACTTGTGGGCATGTTAACACTAACTTAAAAATATACTTTAATATTTAAAACAATGACTTTCCTTATACCTTTTATCAACTGGTGGTGAAATACGAGTAGTTACAATGACTTTCCTTATACCTTTTATCAACTGGTGGTGAAATACGAGTAGTTACAATGACTTTCCTTATACCTTTTATCAACTAGTGGTGAAATACGAGTAGTTGCAATGACTTTCCTT
>NW_013674956.1:16565-23949 GCF_000517525.1 Limulus polyphemus | reverse complement strand
ATATTAGGGTTAATGTTCGTAATACATAATTCAATTTATTAGACTAATATTAGGGTTAATGTACGTAATACGTAATCCATTTTATTAGACTAATATTAGGGTTAATGTTTGTAATACATAATCCATTTTATTAAACTACTATTAGGGTTAATGTACGTAATACGTAATCCATTTTATTAGACTAATATTAGGGTTAATGTTCGTAATACATAATTCAATTTATTAGACTAATATTAGGGTTAATGTTCATAACATATAATCCATTTTATTAGACTAATATTAGGGTTAATGTTTATAACACTATGTATTTTTAAATTCGTATTAGGATTATTGTTCAAAACACATTGTGCATTTTATAGATTCGTATTCGGGTCAGTATTCACAAAACTGCATTTTTAGGCTCGTATTTGGGTTAGTACTGTAACTTTAAAGTTAGTGTTTACAACACAATGCAATTTCGAGACTCTTATTAGGGTTACTGTTCACATATTTTTTTTAGATAGAGTTAGGCTTGTATTAGGGTTAATGTTCACAAAATATTGTGCAGTTTTAAGACTTGTATGAGGATTAGTGTTCACAAAACATTATACATTTATAGACTCATCAAATCAAATTGGAACAACTTGTGTTCAGAACTTCGTTTCAAGAATGTTTCACCAGTGACCATTGCACTTTTTGTCGTTAGAGGTAAGACTTGTGAACGCCGTGATAATATTATATTGACTTTAATTTTTTCTTCGTTTTGAAAGTGATGACGCCCACCATTTTCTTTAGCCTATAAAAGTATAAGTGTAATGTAGTACCAACTTTCGCATTTTCTCATTTTTTATGAAAGTTATGAATCTTGTGATGCAGTAATCACCCATTTTTTTCTGTTTATAAGAGAAGTTATACACTCAAACTTTCATTTTCACTCTCTTTTGTTTAAGAAAGTTGCGATACATCATAAGTTCAAATGTTTTACCTCCTATTTCTGAAAGTTAGGAGATAGTAACGATTCTCTTGTTTCCGGAGTTTGTAATATACTGTAACGACTCATTTTTCATTGCTTAAGCAAGAGTAATATAGCACTGATGCTTATTAAAAAAAAAGGCAAAAAAAAGGAACATTAATCATTCAAATAATTTAATATTGTTGCGACAGCGGATGTCACGTGACTAGTATCACGCCACGTCCTTCTCGAACGTTCACGTCCCTTCCTTAATTGTCGAGAACCTACTAGATAAGTCGTAGTCTTGTATATATTGTTACGACAGCGGAAGTCACATGACGCTAGTAACACGTCATTGACTTCTAGAAATATCCTGTTCCTTCATGAAAGCTCTAGCGTTTACTAGATATGTGTTAGTCTTGTATATATAAGACGGTCACAACGTGACGCAACAATGTGTAATTGAACTGAGTATTGTTTAGTCGGCACGTGAGACGTTCGTTGAGAATTATAGCGTTTGTTATAGCGCGACTGTTGAAATTAAGTTATATTCAGAAAGAATAAACAAATTTTATTTAAGAAAGGACTTGTGTCGCTAAAGTTTCGTCGGAACGAATTTACGGAAAATTAACTAACGAACGGAGGCGTAACAATATATTTATATGTTCTGAACTGATAGAGGGAAAGCAAATACATAACAGTGTCCACTCTTGGGCTACTCTGGTTCTTAAGGCGCTCGACTTGCAATTTGCGGGTTCGAATCCCTGTCACACCAAACATGCTCGCCCTTTCAGCCGTGGGGCGTTATAATGTTACAGTCAGTCCCACTATTCGTTGGTAAAGAGAGTAGCTCAAGATTTGGCAGTGGGTGGTGTTGACTAGCTACCTTCCCTCTAGTCTATAACTAGAATAATGAAATATGAACGTCAATTTTATAACGCTTCCATATCTCCATATAGTGGATCGCGTTTTTCCGGCAAAGAGACACAAACCATAGACCTTCGGATCCACAGTTCGTCGTCATAGTTATTCCACGTCCGCTGAGCCCGATATATGAGAGAAAATGGCATAGTTATTTCAGCAGATATCAAGGATATCAATGTTAATGTTATCATTGGTTTCACACTGGGAGATAGATTATCATTGTATTTAATTAAAGAGACATTTGGAGACCGTCTTGTTTAAGGAGGTACGTCTGTTAATACACAACTCATCAAATTTAATTGACTTTCAATTCCAGAAGCTGTAGCAGGGAGTTACCTCTGCGTCAAGGCTCGCACCTAGTCACGTAGCTTGTCATGTAATAAGTGTTGCTACCTCTAAACTTTCGTATGTCAATAAAGCTTGCTGGAAATGTTGCAAGCTGATGCATGGGTGATACTGTCACTCTGTTATGGTGGCAGATACTGTCACTGGGTTATGGTGGCAGATACTGTCACTGGTTTACATTCTGTTATGGTGACAGATACTGTCACTGAGTTATGGTGGCAGATACTGTCACTGAGTTATGGTGGCAGATACTGTCACTGGGTTATGGTTGTTATGGTGGCAGATACTGTCACTGGTTTATAGTGGCAGATACTGTCACTGGTTTATAGTGGCAGATACTGATTAGTTTTCTAAGCTAGGAAAAGCCTATAAACATTATAAGCCTTGTTATAAACCTACTATTGTAGCCTAGTGGTTAGCATTCGTGCACTGTGAATATGAAGGTTTATTGTTCGTGTCCGTTTGCCACAAAAAACACCGTCCACACTTTGGAGTCGTACATGTGCTATAAGAGTGACTGTAAGATCTTAATACTAAGTTTTTTTTTGTCAATAAGCACAAAGCTACATAATGGGCTATCTGTGCTGTGCCCACCACAGGTATCGAAACCCGGTTTTTAGCGTTATAAGTTTTCTGACTTGCCACTGGGGCTGTCAGATAAGAGTAGCCCAACGGTTGGCAGAGGGTGTTTTTGATTAGCTGCCTGTTACTTAGTATTAAGTTCATATTTAGGGACGGCTGTGCTCTTTGTGTAGCTCTGCTGGAAAAGTCTGAAACAAATAAATAAGCACAATGTTAACACCCTGAGAACGTAAAGTGAAATGTCAGAATAATTCAGAGCTTTCATTAACAGCCAGTTGGCCGTTTCTGTTATATATATATATATATGAAATGCTTATACTCCAAACGTGACTGTATCACTTCCATATTACAAGATTACTTTGAAGTCATTTGGCAAACAAAAACAAACTTGAGATAAAAACACAGCTGTTAATGATGAGCCGCGGTATTGAACGAAAAGCTTTGTCGGCACTGGATGTGGCAGATATACTATTGTTGACTATATCACCTTCATATTACAAGCTTACTTTGAAGTCATTTGGCAAACAAAACAAACTTGAGATAAAAATACAGCTGTTAATGATGAGCTGCGGTATTGAACGAAAAGCCTTGTCGGCTCTGGATGTGTCAGATATAGTATTGTTGACGTACTGTTGCACATTCTTCTCTCCTTTCACTCATAGGTTCTTAGAATTACAAATTAGAACTGTATAGTTAATTTTATTCAGTTCATTTGACGAAAAGCCATCTTCGTTGAAAGTTTGAAGCGAGTCTTAGCACCACAATAAAAAAAAATATTGTATCTATTCACGTGAAAAATCAACGAAAATACAACATTAATTTTTGTGTAAATCCCAATTTTTATCTTTTGATTACCACAAAGAATATCCTTGCATCCTGCAATTAATTAAGGAGTAATAATAGTTAAATACCGAGTGTAAGAAAGAAACCAGAGGTTTCGACAGGTGCATTACATATTGGTCGATAGGGCGCATGCGTAATAGAAGAACCATTCCAGCGTTAGCGATCGGAAAATCGGTTTTTGCATCGACGGGTTGGTGCAGTGGAATCGAGCTATCAGTTGGCTCGTTAGGGTAGGCAGTCAACAGTTATTGTCAGCACAGCTCAGCTGGTAACCGTCTAATCTACCTGTAGCTAGCGCCAAGCCGCGAATCTACAACGAAGAGAAATTCACCACACCACGAGAACTATTGTAGGAGAAATACGAAGGATGGCTGATGCCGGTAACTTCATGAGGCAGTTCCGAGACAAAAACACGAGAGAATTAAAGAATTTGACTGCTTCTCAGTTCATGGAAGTATGGAGTCATTACGATAGAGACGGTGAGTGACATCTTATAATTTTACCCTGCGTCCGTTTGTACCTTATTCCTATATTTGAAATACAACAATATTCAACTTCTTAGTAACTATGGTAACCTCATTTATAAATGGAATTACCACCAGTAATTGTAATTTCGTTCTTTATTATTTGACGCTAATCGGTAACTATAGTAACAATACTATTTTACGAGACCACGATTTCTTTACGGAAATTATTCTACCAACAGCTTGAGTTTTTTGCATCATAAAATTGCTGATTATACAGAAAAAAATATACATTGTTCACCTGATAAAATATTAAATTATGCAACTGTTACCTAAATTGAAAAAATAAATAAAAGAAAAACAGCTTAAAATGATTTAGCAGGCTCTTAGACGTAGTTACTATAGTTCCACGGTCAACAACATAAATCGTCTATTTGTTTATGAAATAACAACAAATATATTTTTAGACATTAGAAGTTTTCAAATATAGACTGTTAATCAGACTGTCTGGTCGGCGGGCACCGCAGTAAGAAATAAAATAACTCACAGCTAACTCAAAAGTCAGAAACATTGTAACATTGAGCTAGACAGGACTTTACTACACATAGAAATGTATATTTTGATTATGCAGTCATGTGTAAATTATGCAAAAAATACTGCGAATCGCGTTAAATTTGGGGCTATACTAACCTCATTCATTAGTGTTCAATGCCTCTATTGCTATAGTAACCCCACTGAAGTTTAATGCTTCTTTGTTGCTATAGTAACTTCACTCGTTAATGTAAAATGCATCTATGTTGCTATAGTAACCTCATTATTTAGTAAGCGATGATACTCGGTAGTTATAGTAACCTATAATAACCTCACTTGTTAAAGTCTAATGATTCTCTGTTGTTGTGCGATATTACATAATATTCTCAGACTTTAAGCTGTAGGGTTATAAGAGTAACAGCCAATTCCTTAGAGTATATAGTGGGTGGTAAGATACTGCTGACTAACTATCTTCTCTCTAATACTTCAAAATTAGTCTTTCTAGATTTATCATGAATACAAAATTTTCTGTTGCTATAGTAACATCATTCATTAGTATCCAATGCTTCTCTGTTGCTATAGTGACAACAATGTTTAACATTTCAAGACTCGTAGTTATTTCTCAATTACTTTAACATCTTCACGTATGTATCAAACCAAATTTTACTGTCCTTTATAGAATAGCGTTATATTTAATATGACTTTACACCTTTGTATTGTGAAGTAATGTCTGTCAAGGTTATACGTTTTGCTGCCGTACAGTACTCGCCCAGCTTGCCAGTGAATTAACTTTACAGTTAGCCTAAAGACTCAGAAGTGTTTCAGTTACGTCTTCTACTAATTAAATCAACGTACCACCCGTTGCCGATGGTATTTATTTGTGTTCAATCTCGTTTAAACAATTCTGGCCATAATGTTATTTGATTATATTTGAGCCATTAGATTTACGTATTGTTTTTTATTTTATTCTGCTCTCTTCTTAGTTCTTGTATTTATCATACAGTTATATAGAAATGAATTTTGTCCTTCTCTTGCGTCGTTGTATAATATTTAACTGAATTTAGGGTTCTGTTTTATTCGCGTGTTTAGCCTACACTGTAAAAACATCTTCAGTAATTCTACAGTTAAAGAACGATAGCTGGGATAGATGCGCGTTCACTTTTCAGTAAAAAATAATTTCATTGTGAATCGTTTCTAGGTTTGACTTTGAATTAAAAAAAAAATAAACGACCCCCTAAAGTAATTGTTATAATATTTGTTTGTTTTTTGAGCAAAGCCACATTAGGCTAGCTGCTAGGAATAGAACCCCGGATTTTAGAGCTTTAAGTTCGTACACTCATCGCAGTCCCACCAGGGGGCGTTATAATATTTAAAAGTAGCGGAAACTTATCGCAGTCCCACCAGGGGGCGTTATAATATTTAAAAGTAACGGAAACTTATCGCAGTCCCACCAGGGGGCGTTATAATATTTAAAAGTAACGGATTGTTACTACCACTTTATAGTTAAGAACTTTTAAATCAATGTTATATAAAATTAGAACTTGTGTATTATAATAACGGTTGTTTTCCTTCATATGGGCAACCTTTGTTTAATTCAATTAATTTTACCAACACTGTAATGTTTTAATATACTGGAATTCACCCAATTCGAGGCTTAAAAAACAAACAACTAGTAGTTTTCGCCGATATATTTTTAGTTGAATTAGAAACATAGTACTATAATACTCCCTCAGTAGGTAAGATAACATTTCGGTTTTAATTCCAACATGTATATTTATATAATTAAGGTTGTCTTTCTTCAAATGAGCAGGTTTTTATTGTGCACTTAATTGTTTAATATACTTTAAAACTCAGTACCTGCATAAACGAACACAGTCATGTACATTCTCACATCTTTCAACATAAAGAAGACTCTAGTCACGACTTCTCAATCACTCAAGGTAAGAACAACAACAACAAAGAAAGAAAGGTTGGGGAAACCTTATTAATATAAAACAATAACTCTACAAACAAAGATGCTGGCCCTTCCCTTTATTTATCCACCAATGGTATTTCAGCTGCATTGTGATTGGTTCAATTTAGCTGTTATATTTTCAAATATAAGTATTTTATTCTCACTCTATGCTTTAAACGAAACCCAAGATTTACCTAGATGGAACTCTTATCCAGACTACTACACCAGCAAAATTTATAGGTCTTACTTACGACTGGAAACTAACTTGTAAAACACATGTAAACAGACTCAAAAACAAAATGTGAGAGCGACTGAACTACGTCTGGAAATACACAGGCCTATCACCAAGAAACACATTAAACATGGCCGCTAATAGAATACACCTGCTTGGCTTGGATTAACGTTGTACAACATATTATTAAACAGAAATTACAAGTTATACAAAACTCAGATTATAAAGTTCCTCACACAACAAGTTCAGTTTTTTTTACACACTTATGCGAACACAAAGCCACTCTACGACAAACTCATGAATAGATCGGTCATCTACTTCCAGCAAAACTTAATAAAAAACGAACCAGTACGTTCACTAGATAGTTATATCATACATGATGATTATAGGCCTAAGTTTCCCTTATAAATATGTACTATAATGACAGCAATCAGCCACCTACTGCTAGACTTACTTAAATATTATTAGGATATTAATTTGAAATGCATATTAAATTTATTACCTAATGAACAAAATGAACCTCATATGTTGATCCTGCTAATGATAAATAAACTTTTTGAAATGATATAATTTGCCTT
>NW_013674956.1:3073-15565 GCF_000517525.1 Limulus polyphemus | reverse complement strand
GGTCATCTACTTCCAGCAAAACTTAATAAAAAACGAACCAGTACGTTCACTAGATAGTTATATCATACATGATGATTATAGGCCTAAGTTTCCCTTATAAATATGTACTATAATGACAGCAATCAGCCACCTACTGCTAGACTTATTATTAGGGTATTAATTTGAAATGCATATTAAATTTATTACCTAACGAACAAGATGAACCTCATATGTTGATCCTGCTAATGATAAATAAACTTTTTGAAATGATATAATTTGCCTTTATCATGTTTTTAGGTCCGATTTTGTTGGATCTGGGAGGGTCAGGCATATCTTTGACCCCCCACTTCCACGCCCAACAGTATATATTTTTTTTTATTGCTGTATCAGATGTTTCAGATTTCATGATTAATCTGTTTTCCTTCTAAGATGGTTTTTGACACTTTGTATTGTTTAAAACTTCTGCTTCTTGGGATTGTAGTTTGGTCGAGTTTACACCGTAAGATACTTCCCACATTTACACAATGCTAGATTTTTTTTTTTTTTTTAGCGTCCGTAAATAAAATTTGCCATTGCTTTTTCACGGCCTTGTACATATTATGGGTTCATATAATCAGTTTTACATAATTACACTGCAGTCCATTACAGTAATAATGTAATATATATACAAATAAATTTATTTTAATACACATAAAGTAAACCCTTTTTTTTTAAATAAAGTTTTAAATGGCCGTTTTAATAATGATATTTATTTTATTTAATGGCGAGAGGTACTTCTGATTTTGTCCATGATGTATCTCTCTAAGTTTGTTCATCACGTCCTTTTTGTTTTTATTTTTCTTATAGTATTTGAGCGAGTTTTTAACGAGTCTATCAGAAAACAGAGGGATGTTTGAGTGTGTGTGTGTAAAAAGGTTAAGTTTATTGTATGGGGGGGGGGACTTTATAGGCTTTTGTGAGTACAAAGTTTTATATCTTCTGTAGATGTTCTATCTGTGTTGTAGAAACGTTCAGCCATGCCATATTAAGGCTAATACATGAATACAAAATAAGAAATAACATCAGCATTTCTTTGATTATCAAAAACGGAGATAAAAAAACGAGGGAGATCACTGGAATCCAAGAGAGACATTTGTATTAGGTCGTCAAGAAAATAATGTCGCGTTTTGGAACACTTTCATTAACCACCACCCCCAAAAACGTACATCACGTATAATAGTTAAACGAACCGTCTAAACGTCACGTTAGTGTAGCCTATATAATGTGTAAAGTTTAGCGTACTTTGATCCTTTATAGCGATGGTATACGACGAGACACATATTCGGTATGTAATGCTGCTTGAATAGAAGAAGGGAAGCTAACGCCTCTGTAGCTACAAAGAATATCAAAGAAGTTTATGGAAATGTTTAGAAATTTCGTAAGTGTCAGCGCTGGTTCAGTAAATTTCGTTCAGATGGCTTTAGCCTTAAAAACTATGATGGTAGGGGCCGACATGCTGGAATTGATATTGATGCTATGAAGACTTGAGTCTAACCTAAGGTAACACACCCTTGAAATTGCATGTCTCTCGTGAAACAATACGTAAACATCTAAGGAATATGGGAAACTCCATAAAGAAGGTGTTTGGGTGCCTCACGAACTCTCCGATGATCATCGTTTCGTCTCTTCTGGGGCGTAATGCGCGCGAACTATTTTTGTACAGAATTTTCACCGGTGATGAAAATTGGATTCTCTTTGGGAATATTAAACTCCAAAAACAATGACTCAGTCCTAGACAAAAACCACTTCCGACCCAAAAACCTGGACTCCATCCACCGGAAGTGATGTTTTTCATTTGGTGGGACATCAAAGGAGTAATTCATTTCGAACTACTCAATCCACAGCGAACTGTCAATGCAGAGAGCTATAGTCAGCAACTGGAACGTTTAAATCAAGCCCTTCATCAGAAACGCTCGTCAATCGGAAAGATGTTCTTCTCCACGACAATGCACGTCCACTTGTGGCTCTTTTGACGCAACAAAAGATTATGGAGTTGGGTTGGGAAGTTCTCCCCCACCCACCATATTCTCCAGATACGGCACCATCAGATTACCATCTTTTCCGTTCGCTGCAACAC
This sequence comes from Limulus polyphemus, assembly GCF_000517525.1. NCBI lineage: Eukaryota > Metazoa > Arthropoda > Merostomata > Xiphosura > Limulidae > Limulus > Limulus polyphemus. The sequence continues at coordinate 13,470 of NW_013674956.1, read as the reverse complement.
CATCTTAATGGGAAAACATGTGCAAGTGTGGAAGGTGTTAAAGAGGACATCGACATGTTTTTTGCTTCAAAGCCAAGTGATTTCTTTAATCAGATCATTAACAACCTGATTGTAAGCATCATCCATAAGAATGGAGACTATTTCATGACGACCTAATATATATAGGTGCATGGTATGATACGTTAAGTTTTGTTTATTTAAAGACTCCCACTTGTTATCACTTAGATATTTTTAAGTAAGTTTGAAAAAAGTCCAACTATTCTGAAGTTTTAATTGTTTACTACAGTGGAATTAAAGCTGAATTATTTTTCTTATGTATTAGATACCCGTTTTTACTGAGTCTGTAAAAGTAAAAACGGTTATTCTTATTAAAATTCCGGTTATTTTATAAGGATTTTAAGACCACTCCTGGAACGTGTTACAATGTCGGAATTCCCTTGTAAATATATATTCTCCTTTACCCCGACAGAAGTGGTTCTATCTGAAACGTGTTACAACGTCGGAATTCCCTTGTAAATATATGTTCTCCTTTACCCCGACAGAAGTGGTTCTATCTAGTTGTGGTCGTTACAACGAGTTGAAGTGTAATTCCGTGTGGTTAATGGTAGAACGTCATAAATAATAATTCTAACAAAAGAAATCTCTGCTCTTCCCTAGATGTAGTTGAGAGGAAACAATATTGTACCTGAAAGTTCTATCTATTGTGAAGAAAGAACAGTTAATATTATTCACCCTGTTTCTTTCTCTTATCAAAATAACGGTTGTTAAAAACAAAACCACCCGAATACTCCATTGGCCGGGTTTGCATCATTCTTTTCGAACGGACGCTAACTTTGTCATGTTAATAAGACTGTAAATGTACAGTTTAAGAACCTATAAGGTTTCAGTCGCTTTGTTTCTGTAGATAGTAGGAGGAGGAACTAGAGGGCAGTAGACGACCGTTAGCACCCCCCCCCCCACCTTAAGGTCTACGCTAAGTTGGGCGGATTAATATTTATTAGTTAGTAATCGTAAGACTACCGTATAATGCATGTCTGCATTTTGTTATGTACACTATGGGAAGTTTTCTATTTAAAGTACCAAATATTTAGGAGTCGTAACCCTCAGTTGGCATGTTCAGGTTTCAATGTACCTCAGCTGAAGTTCAAAGTTAGATATAGACCAAACAATAAACAAGTCTTTCTCTTAAGACATAAGTTGAAATGATCAAATATTAAAGAATTTCGCTGAAAAGGTCAAACAACCAATAAACCTTCGTCCAAACTATTAAACTAAAAGAGTACTTGTAAATTTTAGTTTAAAACATAATTGGGAAAATTTTAAAAGATAAAACCAATTCAATGAGATGAAGAATTAACTGAAAACGACAAATAATAAAATGTAGCTTTTAGTTCAATGCTGAACTCGAAGAAAAACGTCTCGTTTGATTGGAGTTAAGTACAAAGCTACACAATGGGTTGACAGTTCTCGAGAAATTTCTAATCGTAAAGTTTGTTTTTAAAAACAAAGTTGCATTAGTTGAAGCAATCAACTACTTATCGGAAAAACTGTTCCAATTTTCATCACTAAAATATACACGGTAATTGAAATACTACTTTACGTTGTGGCTCGTAAGATGTAGAGTATTTCGGACGACAGAGGGCCGTAAGTTATTCTGTCGTTTTGAATAATAATTCTATGTACAGCGTAGGAAACATTTACTGTTAGAGTAAAATAAAATGAGGCAATATATATGTATATTAAGCACAGCGACACGTAATACCATAGATTTTATGTTGAGAAATAGGGGATAATGTATACATCTAACTGCCTTTTGAAAATATTTTTGGTGTTGACTTATTTTCTAAATTATATTTTATTTCGTATTATTAAATCTTTCTTCCAATTCTTTGTTTCATTTGAACCTGCGTGTCTATGTAGGATTAAGAAAACGAACGGGTAATAAGTACTGTTCTCGTTAACACGAGATTTTCTTGTCCTCTCCACCCACCACACGCACATTTTAGTGTTAACACTGATGCATTGTACTTTATTAATGTTATTTGTGAAATACTTTATTTGTCGGTGTATAAGTCGATACTTTTTTTACTCTTAACACAATGCCGGATTTTACCTCTCGTCTTGTACACGGGTTTAAAGATAGTTCCAGTAAGAACTCTCCAGTTGATAGTATATTTAACCAAAACTACGTTGTTTCTTTTACTTTTTTTGAGTAGATGAGTGATTTGAAATCGCGCCTCCTACTGGGTTACAATAACATATTTATAAATGTATCATTTGTCTCGATTCTTCATAACTAGAGGTTATTTATCTCACGTGCTAGTTACAATTAATCCGTACATTTTGATTTGAAAAGTATTGATCTCATCCGTCATACTGAAATATTGTTGACGTTATATTTTAAAAAGTTAGTTTCAGTAACGTACATTAATTTAGTAAACATAGATCACTATATATTAAGGTTTAATATTTCTTGCAAAGAGAAAGGGAGTTCAACTGTGATAAACTTTGTAAAGTTGTTTATTAAATGTTTGTGATTTAAGTTATGCCACAGTGAGCTGTCTGTAGTATATGAAGAGCATAAAAAAACAACACACTTTTGTGATTGTATTGATTACCCTAGAGCGCAGATCAGCACAGTTTAAAAAAAAATAACTTCAAAGAATTTCTTTACAAAAGTAACATCCTAGACTTGCTTCACAACAGAGGTTGTTCTACACACCGAACCTCAAATAAATACACTTAATTTGTTCAAAAAAAATCCAGGGCCGTTTTATACACCAACAAATACGGTATTTAATATTTCATCGGAACATGTCTTTTGTCTTTCGTATCTGTAAAATCAGACTTTTGAGAAACCAAGCCAGGTTTTGGCTCCTCCGATGTTCGACAACTCTGTATAGTGATGTTTTATATACTTTACCTGCGAAGTTATTTCTCTAACGTTTCTACATTTCCTAGGTTGATAAACTGTTAGAGCTTTATGATGCGGTAATCTCTTTTCTTTATGGGTTGGGCGTGACTTAGTGGTTAGCGTGCCGAGTTGCATATTTATTTTTATTTTTTTATAATACTCCTGTAACTTATTTTTATCGTGAGGTTCGTGGCCTCGTAGTCTGGGCGTACTTGCAATATGCTATTTTATTCCTGAACGTGACAACTTACACCAGTTGTCTTAGTCCATCCAGCTGTACGAAGGGTACCTATCTAGCTGTTAACCTGCGATGGACCAGCTGTACGAAGGGTACCTATCTAGCTGTTAACCTGCGATGGACTGCCACCTCGTTCACCATTCTCATCCGTTTGTGCCAATTAAGCCGGAGTTCAGTACCGTATCTTTTGTGCCATCTCGACATGGGAGGGATTTGAACTCTTGATAATGTGGGTGTTAATGTACAAAGAGCTATTGTGGTAGTCGGAGCTTGGTTTGTTTTGAATTCTGCGTAAAGCTACTCGAGTTATCTGCGCTAGCCGTCCCTAATTTAGCAGTGAAAGACTAGAGGGAAGGCAGCTAGGGCTACTCTTTTAACAACGAAAAATGGGACTGACCGCTACATTATAACGCCTCCACGGCTGAAGGGGGCAAGCATGCTCGGTGACACGGATTCGAACCCGCAGATTAAGAGTTTATCGGAGCTTGGGATAACACGAACCACGATTTTAACGTCATCGTGCGTTTCTTTTCATGATATGTCTATTATAAAAGATAAATTGTGTCATAATTCACCAGCACGTGCGTGTGTCTGATTGGTTATTGGTGCGAATGTGCAACGGATCTTTGTTCATCTTTACAAATATTTAATATCTCAAACTTGGCATATCTTCTTATTGTCTATAAAGCCGTTAAGAACACATCAAAATACTTATTTAGTCTAAACCTATCAGCCTAAGCTCCAGATCGTTACATGCGATGTAGATATTTAATTACGTTTTAAAACATTCTTTGTAGCGGAGACAATGACACGCGAAGAACTTAAATTATTCATAGCTCGTGCAAGTAGCACTTTCAAACACTATCATTTTCTGTATAATTTATAAATATCTATTGTGTATAACGGACAATTGATAGTTATGACACTGTTACGTGTACTATGGCTGTCAGGCTCGAATCTTTAAATTACTGCGAAACATCATGAATATTTCTGTAATAAAGTTGTCTGCTCCTCATGTTACTTAATTAAAGGGATCTATTGCCGTGTAAGTCTGGTTGTAGAAAAATTAGCATACTTTAAAGACGGAACGAAGGCAATGATTACCTTGTTCTTTCAAGTCTTTCATATTTCTGTAATTAGACGGCGAAGCTTTGTAAACACATTTTTCTAAACTAGTTATCCACCAAATTGGTTGTGGGTCCGCTAAACTAGTTATGCACCAGATTGCTTGTGGGTCCGCTAAACTATGTGGAAGTTTCTTTGTGGGTCCATTAAAGTATGCATCAGGTTGCTTGTGGGTTCTTCGTTGCCTACAGGGACCGTAGTAACGTACGAGTCAAAGAGGAAAATGTTAATACAAAAATCGTCAATAGTGCAGTTACTGTTTCTGGAGTCTCTCATAGAAAATGGTCAGATCTTTACCCTCGTTATTGTAACAGGCAAGAACGTAAAACTGCTCTTATGACAGACGTCAACGGTAGTGAATGGTACGTTATTCTACGTCAATAGTTAGCTGATGTTTCTACTCAATGTATTGCGTTGCTCCAAGAAGTCATGAAAAAAAAAAAAAAAAAAAAAAAATACGATGTGTCAGTAACAATAAAGATGTTCCTGGCAGTTTTATTTACACTTCACAATCTACATGGAAATTACACCTGGCGGTTGGAACGTTCAATTCGCAAACCTGCTGGTCGTGGGTTCGAATCTTATCATCGAACATGTTCGTCCGCTTAGCTGTGACGCTAAATCCTACTATTCGATTAAAGTAGCCCAAGAAATGGCGGTGGGTGGTGCTGACAAGGTGTCTTCTCCATTGTTCCTCGATAAGACAGCGGTAAGTTTGCGGACTTACAACGCTAAAATGCGGGGCTCGATTCCAGCGGTGGACACAGCAGATAGCCCAATGTGGCTTTGCTATAAAACAAACAAATGCTTCCCTATAAATCTATCATTTTAAAATTAGGGACGGGCCAGTGCAGTTAGCCCTATATTAGGGACGGGCCAGTGCAGTTAGCCCTATATTAGGGACGGCCAGTGCAGTTAGCCCTATATTAGGGACGGGCCAGTGCAGTTAGCCCTATATTAGGGACGGGCCAGTGCAGTTAGCCCTATATTAGGGACGGGCCAGTGCAGTTAGCCCTATATTAGGGACGGGCTAGTGCAGTTAGTCCTTGAGTAATTTGGCATGAGATTCATGAAACAAACAAATTATAATAATAACCTCCGCGAAATTAGCATTTTTATAAAATGAAAAGAAAAAACTTAAAATTCTTTGAAAAGTTCATAAAAATGTTACCCTAAACTGTTTTGTCTTTTAAGACGCAAAGCTGCGCTGTACCCACCGGTGATATCGAGCAACAGGGACCTGTGGTTTCTTACTAGAGTATCAGCGTTTAAAAAAAAATAAAAATAAAAAATAGACTTGTCCTCATTGAAAGATTGTCTATTTTAAAGCTTTTTTTAGCTAATACAAGGAAACATAATATCTAATGGGGGAAAAAAAAAATGCAACACGTTAACAGCAAGCTTATTCTGATTATATTCACAGCAGTGGTTCCCAATCTGGGGCTGGAGATCTCGTGGTGCTCGGGAGAGGGATGGGGAGCAGAGTTGCGAGTTACAGACACTAAGGATCGCAACAAAATAATTGAGTATAAACAATAGAGGCGAATACAAACTACAGGTTAAACATTATAAAAAAAACATGACTATAGGTGGCGCTTCAAGACGAGCTTAAAAACCAGTTCATTTGATTTTGTCTTACGAATATGGTAGTAGTGATGTATTAAATCATATTACACGTGCAACATTTCGACAACACGACAGACAGACAGCAGCACGAACCATATCTGCAGTGACGTGTGCGTACACGGACATAGCTAGGGAAGGAAATCTATAGCTTGAATACTTCACGAACACGCTAGAACAGGACCTCCAAAAAATCAATAATCTGGCAGCGTGTTCTTTTTGTTTGGTGTGTACTTATGTACAAGACAGTCGGCAAGTAATTCATCACAATATCCGTGAGTCTGAAAAGTAATTAGTGAGATTATTGTCTCACCGTTATAGTTTTTCTTTCAAATATTCTCAACGTTGTTATATGGACAGCGGGATTCTTCGTTTGTGATAGGAACACAATATTACACTTGACAATGGGATTTGTTACGTAACAACGGGACTACGCTGTTCTCCTGACAACCGTGCTTTTTGTTTCGTAATAAGAGTAATTTGTTTTGTTAAAGATAACTATTGTCATTTTACAATAATAATACAACGTTCTCTTGTCACAGGTTTTGTTTAATTAACCTATACACCGAAGAAGATATATTAAATAGCATGAAAACGACTACGTGCCTACAAATATTATATTTACTCTACGTTTTGGTTTACCGATTTTTCAGGAATCCTAAACTTTAACCGACAGTACCAGGTTTAACTCTCTCTCTCTCTCTCCGGATCGGGATTTAGGTCATCTTCGACCTAGGAGGGTCAGGTTCAAGTAGACCTCTTCCTCCCTTCTGTACGGTTGTTGTTGATTTTTTTCTGTGGTTAAGGTTTTTTTATAGTTGGCTGGTTTGATATGGGGTTAATGTATTACTGTTGGTACTTTCCTTTTCAGGACCATGTTCGTTTTATGTTATCAATTTATATGTGTGTATTGTCCTATTTTTGGGTGTTAGTGTACTTTGGGTCTATAGTAGAAGTAGTAAGTGTGCTAATAATAAAGGTAGTTCTTGTGCTGCTGTTTTTATGATTATTATGAATATATTATCTTATCTGTAATAATATATATACTATATATACTGCTTGTCTATTTGTTTGTTTTTGAATTTCGCGCAAAGCTACACGAGGGCTATCTGCCCTAGCCGTCCCTAATTTAGCAGTGTAAGACTAGAGGGAAGGCAGCTAGTCATCACCACCCACCGCCAATTTTTGGGCTACACTTTTACCAACGAATAGTGGGATTGACCGTCACATTATAACGCCCCCACGACTGAAAAGGCGAGCATGTTTGGTGTGACAGGGGATTCGAACCCGCGACCCTCAGATTGCGAGTCGAGCCACCTAACCAGGAAACGGATAAATAAATTTATTATTTATATTTACATATATTTTTGTTGTAATTAAATTATATTTAACGTACAGTGTGGCCATGAATAAGTTTAATAAAATAGTTTTAGCTCCCTTATTTTGTGGCGTGGGGGGAAATTAAAAACAAACTATTCCCCCTGGAATTATTTATTACTATTACACTTTAAGACGGTTATAGTGTAGTAATCATTATGAAATAACATGCAAGTGAAATGTGTATACAACACCTTACAGAGAGTCGTGAAATGTGTATACAACACCTTACAGAGAGTCGTGAAATGTGTATACAATACCTTACAGAGAGTCGTGAAATGACGCTTTCAAAGTGCCATCTAATAATAATAAATTAAATTATAATAAATAATTAAAAACAGCGTTTTATATTTACACAATAAAAACTTTATAGAAGCCACTTTAAAATATATCTCTACAAGTACATGTTTCGACGTGATTTACGTCATCCTCAGGGGTTACTTACAAGATTATCTTATACTTTCCCCCCTTGTCGCATTACTTCATTGTTATTTACGTATTTCCTTAGTGTAATTGAAAAAAAAAAATCTCCATATATCAATGTATTGAATTACTGGTCCTTCATCTCTATTTAATACTTGTTTTTTTTATATTTCTTTTCCGGATTTCGTGACAATGGTTTGTGACTACACATGCAAGTTGTTTTAGTATTTTTATTATCAGAAGTACTTTAGTCACGCCCATATATCAACAATGCGTACTTATTGCACCGATTGTAGTTTCTCAATAAAGATTATTATTTATTGCTACAGTTTTTTTTATTTTTATTATTAATATGCACTACAAGTCATAAAAAAAAACCAAAATATCAGCATTTTATACATATGTATATAATATACCTATAAAATATGTTCAAGGCAGGAAGATTTAAATAACGAATTGTTATTAATTAATTACATACCCACTTGATAGAGGATTTGATCCAAATATAGTAGACAAAGCATTTCAGAAGTTTATCAAAAATGCAAATTCAGTTTAAAATACCACATTAAAATCTGCTTATGAAAGAAACAAAAGAAACTACTTTACGTTCCAGGTTTAACAAGTCAATTATATAAAGTATTCAAGAAGTATCAGAATTTTTACCCAATCTTCAAACCAATAAATAAGATAAAAGATATGATAGGGAATGCTAAAGACAGAATAGAATTAACAGATAAAACGGGTACATACAAGATAGAATGTGGTAGTGTTTATATCGGTCAAACTAAAAGACATTTAAAATGTAGATTGCAAGAACACAAAAGTTACATAAGAAATAATAAAATAGAAATGTCAGCTATAGCCGAACATGTAAAAACTACCCAACATACAATATTAGGGGAAGAAACTTTAGTTATAGCTCAGCCTCGAAGTTTTATATCATTAAATATTAGAGAAACATTTTTCCCATTAACAGGTTGCTATAAAATTCGAATACTGTTCAGCCAAGTGCACGTGAATCATTCAGGGCACGAGACTATAGGGCGTTACGAAAGAAAATTAGTACAGACCTTATCAAGCATCCCTTTAGAACGTACCGTGTACTCCAAAACAACGTCAAAACTGACCCGATTATAGGACTGGAGTTGTTTGGACCTTTCAGAAGGTCAACAATGAACAAAAGAACCACTTTCCCGAGTTTTCACTTGCCAAATGACGTAATAATATTAAAGGACTTTAATTTTCAATTCCATACAGGAGCAGCCTGAGACAGATCCTGTGTAAATTTAAGAAACGCGAGGCTGAAAATAGCGAAATCAAAGCGCGATTGTATAAATAAAGCTATGACTAACACGTCACTTTTGTTCCCCTATGTGGATCTAATAAAAACAACAAATACCTTATGTATAATGCATCAACATTTGTTCCTCCCCTCCGTGACTCAGCGTTAAGCCTCACAGCTTACAACGTTAGAACTCTGGTTTCGATAACCGCCGTGGTCAGACTATATATAGCCCATTGTGCAGACTTGAGCTTACTAACAAACAAACAAACGCTACCAAATTTTATTCAATATATCTTTAAATGGCGTAACATAAAAGCCTGGTAAAAAAATTTCAATAAATCAACAACAACATTAATTTTTCCTGAATCTCGGTGATGTTTCACGTGTAACGGAAACTTGTAAAAAAAAAGTTACATATTGGGTAAGCGTTTAAACAAGATTACTCTGACGATTACTTACTGAAAGCAAACTTTATATCAGTGTAGATTTAACAAAAAAAAAAAAAAACTTAACTGAAACAGAATACGTCAGATATTACGACTCATCGTGTGGACAAACATTGCAACCATCTTGAGTTTAGCTAGTTTACTATTAAACCTAATTCATTATACAGTTGCCGTGGTAACTGTAAGTAACAGTGTAGATTAAAAATGGCCAAGGGTTTCCACGAGTGCGGAGATTTGTCCGTTTGTTTGTTTGTCTCGGAAGTTCGAGGAAAGCTACGATAGGGCTAACTACATTGATCAATAGCTAAGCTAGGGCTAACTACTCTAATCGTCCCTAATTTTGAACCTACAGACAAGAAGGAAAGCGGATAGTGAACACCAGCAACCCCTGGTGGATACCCAAAACCATACATAACGGAGCGTGATTTTACGGTAACTGGACGCGAACCATGTATTATCGGATTCACTGTTGGACGAATTAACAATTTGACCACCACCGACCATCTTTTAAGCAGATCACGAATGTATTTCAGGAAAGTTAGGAATTTTAACGCTAGGCTTTGCTCAAAATCAATAGTACGTTCATAACGAAGCCAACAGAGCAAGACTCGGAGTAACGGGACAAAACAAGTCCTAAAGCGGTAAGTCCGATGACTAATAACGCTAAAAGTCGGGGGTTCGATCCCTGCGGCGCGAAAAAATCTGAGAACCCATTGTTTAGCTTTCTGCTTACTAGAAAAACAAACTATTAAACACGTAGCAGGAGAATAAGATTTAAATTAAATTTTATTTGAAACTCCTGATTCTTAGATATGTTATGTGCAGATTATATAATCAATGAAGAATTCATTTTTCACGTCGTATATTTATATCGATTTTAACACACACACACACACACACGCACACACACACACACACACACACACACACACACACACACACACACACACACACACACACACACAC
>NW_013674956.1:0-2196 GCF_000517525.1 Limulus polyphemus | reverse complement strand
GTAATTGTGTTTTCTATACGAATTGTTAATTGTTATTTATATTAAATTATGATGTCAAATTCTGTCTCGGAAGAGCGCCATCTAACGTAAAAAAAAAAACTGTCGTAATTGTGTTTTCTATACGAATTGTTAATTGTTATTTATATTAAATTATGATGTCAAATTCTGTCTCGGAAGAGCGCTATCTAACGTAAAAAAAAAACTGTCGTAATTGTTATTTATATTAAATTATGATGTCAAATTCTGTCTCAGAAGAGCGCCATCTAACGTAAAAAAAACTGTCGTAATTGTGTTTTCTTTACGAACTGTTAATTGTTATTTATGTTAGATTATGATGTCAAATTCTGTCTCGGAAGAGCGCCATCTAACGTAAAAAAACTGTCGTAATTGTGTTTTCTTTACGAACTGTTAATTGTTATTTATGTTAGATTATGATACCAAACTCCGTCTCAGAAGAATGCCACATAAAACTATTTGAACTACCGTGTCGTTAGTTGTGCGATTTCTTTATGAACTGTTGATGATATGTACACGTCTGATAGAATTAGAAACGAGTTTAATTTCTGTGGTTCATATTGGTGTATAAAAGACATTTTAATGCTAATGATAAACGACCTTATAACTCAATTTGTTATTTTTATTGTGTCAAATTAAAGAAAAACAACAAATTTGGTGTTATAAGGCCGTTTATTAGTAGTATTACCATAGCACATAATACAACTGCAACAACAATAAACAAACAAACCGTACTTGCTCTGTTACATAACAATGTTAGGTTTGAACGTAGCTAAGACTCCTCGTAATACTGTAATGCTAATCAAACGTATTAATCGTGAAATTACTGTTGTGACGTATATGCATACCTATCGATATTACTACGAATTTTTATAAAAAAATTTTTTCATCAAACTAAAAGTGTTGATAATTCTGTTGGTAACAGGGCCACAAGTAACACGTGTTATACTACACAGTTTAAGTAAACTAACGATTAATCCCACAAGTTTCTGATGGAGTCAGTCACCTATGTGTTGTACTTAGGAAATGAGTGATTTCAAACAGCTTGGGTATTTTTTTTTTCTTACGCGAGTGTTACAAGCGGGAGAACATAAAATCAACTAATATAATGCAATATGTGGACCACAACATTCGGGAATATCTTAAAAACAAGTCTGTAATTTGAGAGTTGAATAAATACCAGTATGAATTGCATGTTACCTGTGGTATTTCTGCTACAAAAGCCTGACAAAGATGTAATATAAAGAGGATATTAAAAGGCAGGGGGATCATTAACAACAACAATAGAAAAAATAGCATATTTCAAGTATCCTAAGGCACGCCTTTTTTTGGGGTGGGGATGTTAGACGAGAGTATGGGGATTGTGGTGTGTCTTTGGTACACATAGTTTTTTGTTTTTTGGAACAAAGCCACATTTGACTATCGGGCGAACCCGCCTCAAGGAATCGAACTCCAGATTTTAGCGTTGCGAGTTCGTAAACATACCGCTGGACCATCGGGGAACTACTCGAAGAGTAAAAATCCATAAAGATCAAACAGATTATTTTATATTCACATTCAGTTGATCTTCCAGACACGTTTATGATCTTAAAGCTGAAATTATTTTTCCTTTATTAATAACTTGCAGCAAGCGAGGTTGTTGACAATTTTTATAATTGATAATAAATGGCACTTTGGGGGCATAAGGGCAGAATAGCAGAGGCTTGAGCCCCCTTCCGCCGTACACGTCACTTTGACAGATGGCGGTTGTGAGAAATGAGAGAAATACAATGATATTTCATAGAAGTTAAATGTAGCATAATGTATTTAATATATGTAACTAACATATATTAACTATTATGTAACTATCTTGATCGCAACGGTACTTTTTTTTAAATACAGGATTTCTAGAATAATACAAAATAATTCTGATTGCAGACACCAAAATCTTCAAGTCCTCTTGTATTAGGCCTAACATTAGTTAAGCCTAATATATATTCGAGGAAGAGATAAATTAATACTGTAACTTGTGTATGTTTTTTTCGTTAGGGCTAAAACTTTACCTTACTTAATATTATGAATAAATAAGCTTAAAATGTTATTCTACGACCTAACGTTAGATGTTGTTAAACCTTTTAACTTTTTCATGTTCTAAAAAATGTCTACCAAAGTGTATTTACATACTTTTTGTTTACACCCTCT
>NW_013674955.1:0-22081 GCF_000517525.1 Limulus polyphemus | reverse complement strand
GTTGAGTTGAGCACGTGAGACTTTGTGAATTATAGCGTTTGTTATAGCGCCACTGTGGAAATTAAATGTATTGTAAAGTTGTATTCAGAAAGAATAAACCAGTTTTATTTAAGAAAGGACTTGTGTTGCTAAAGTTTCGTCGGAACGAAATTTACGGAAAATTAACTAACGAACGGAGACGTAACAGTATCATCATCATGAACACCAGTGTAATGTATCTCATATTCACGACACAGGTATCCAATACTTCCTCTATGAAGGCCGTGTTTTCAGTCAATCTGATCTTCACTGCATAGGTATGCCGAACTTCCTCTATGAAGTGCCTTATCTTCAGTCAACTTCATCTTCTCTGCATATGTAGGAACAAACCAGACTATGCAGACTTGTTAGTTATGTCATAAAACCCTTACAAAAATCAGAACAAAAAATCTCCAAGGAATGACACCAAAATGTGTTGAAGTTATGTTCGGTCAACTTAAAAAAAACAACAAAAAAAACACGTTATAAATATTATATCTTCATTAGTGGATAGTATCCTTGGTATATCAGCGATTCACAACCGACTGTTAACATTCTAAGTTCTAGCAATCACCATAAACTAAACTCGAGTGGATAACTTAAAGTATCATACAGGGTGGTCTAAAATTATCTTTCCTATTTTAAAATTTAATAATTAACTAACTAAGGAAATACAACCATGCAGTTTTCAACATATTGTAGTTCAACTCAAACAGTTTTTATTGACATGTCAGTAGACTTCTACATTTGCACTATTAGTGGCTCCCAGCACGTTTAATAGATATTAAATTTCAGTTCACGTTCGCTGCAACATGCCCACAGTTACAGTAGCGATGGCGTCCGTTATCCTGGTCTTTAGCTCCGTGTGTTTGCTTTAGATGTGCGATACACGATATCCTTAACATAACCCATACTTCTTTCCCTTACCCGCGCTTGTCATTACGCTTCACCACAGGTAAACATAAATACTTCAGAATATTAATAGCAGAGAAATAATATATAAGGTGCGAAAGAATAATAAATAAAAACAATAAATAAAATAAAGGAATAAATTGATAAAAAGGGTTATGTTCCCCAAATATACTTATTAAAAAGTAGCCCATCCGCTTTCCTTGAATGTAAAGTGAAAAGCTCCAAAGAAAAAACATCATATAACATTTGTGATCATTACAGCAAGTAGTACATCCTTGTCATGTCTGTCTACACTCGTAATCATCACAACAAGTAATGCATCTTTGTCATGACTGTCAAAACTTTTGATCATCACAGCAAGTATTGCATCCTTGTCATGACTCTGTCAACACTCGTGATTATCACAGCAAGAAGTATATCCTTGTGTTAACTGAGTATATGTTAAAACCAGAGCCTCAACCAATCACGTTTCAAAGCATGACATGCTTAGACAATCTTTAGCCCATCTGGAATATAGGTTTCAGTCATGCTGAAAGTGTAGATGTTCCACAAAGAATCAATAATATGATACAAAATCTAGGAAGTCTTTGAATTTTAGTGTAGTCACAAGGTGAGGCCAGTCCTTAACCACTGCATTCTTTGCAGGATCCGTGGACAACCCATAAATACGTACAATACAACCGAGGAACTCCACATTCATATGTATGACTGTGCAATTTCCAGGATTAAGGTTCCTTATCAGCTGAAACACGTGCCTTCTCAGTTAAAGCTCTATTAGCTAAGCTTCTCAAAAGTGGCTGGTGCATCACATAGGCCATATGACATGCATTGAAACTCGTATAAATGTTAAAACCAGTCTCACGTCTGGTTTCACCATCCACTTCGGCTCTACAGTAGTTAGACACCAAGTCTAACATGTTGAAACCTTCCAGAATATCCAGACATTCGTCTGTTTACAATGTTCACCTTTCTGAAATCCACAAAAATTTGGCCTATACGCATTCTTCCTTACCTTCCCTAGTGGAGACTATGAACAAGTGCCTTCTGAAGGTTATATTATTCTACCCTTCAGCTCTGGCAACAACCCTGATGCTCCAAGGAAACGTTTGCATGCACTAGAAAAATATCAAGTCTAAACATTTAGTGAGCAATATTTGACATTGTAAGTAATTTTGGTATAGTGAAATTTGACGAGCATGTACTGAATCAGTTGTAGTTTTTGTCTTTTTTATACATTTCTAAAAGACGTGTTTAGGAGATAGAGTGACTATGCCAGGTAGCTCTTTATATCTAACTTCCAATGACATGTAAAGAAGAAAATCCAGATGACTCTCTCATGAATCCCAGTGTATAAAAAAAAATATAACTCATTGCTGTCGATACAATCTTGAAAACTAATCTGCAAATTATATTGTGAGTCTGGAAAAAATAGTTACCTTGATAAGCAAGTACTTTTGAAAGAATAAGTTCTGAAAACTACGATTTATCTGTCACTGCAAGAGTTATATAATAAAGAGCAGTTTATCCTTAACAAACTTTAATTATTCATCTACAAATAAAAATAACTTGGTCAAAAATAAACTTGCCACCAGATTAACCATCAGAGGTTTCAGACAGCATCTGGATCACCAAAATGGGCTTTCCCAATTTTTTTTTTATCACAGCAAGTACTGCATCCTTTTCATGACTATCAACACTCATGATTATCACAGCATGTACTACACATTCTTGTCATGACTGTCAACACTCACGATTGTCACAACAAGTAGTACATTCTTGTCATGACTGTCAACACTGATTATAACAGCAAGTAGTACATCCTTGTCATGGCTGTCAACACTCATGATTGTCACAGCATGTAGTACATTCTTGTCATGGCTGTCAACACTCATGATTATCACAACAAGTAGTACATTCTTGTCATGACTGTCAACACTTGTGATTATAACAGCAAGTAGTACATCCTTGTCATGGCTATCTACACTCATGATTATCACAGAAAGTAGTGCATCCTTGTCCTGTATGTCTACACTCATTATTACCACAGAAAGTAATGCATCCTTGTCTTGATTCTCAACACTCATAATTATCACAAGTAGTGCATTCATCCTTGTCATGTCTGTCTACACTCGTGATTATCACAGCAAGTAGTACATCCTTGTCATGATTATCAACACCTTTGATCATCACAAGTAGTAATGTTGATAATCATGACAAGGATGTACTACTTGCTGTGATAATCATGAGTGTTGACAGAGTCATGACAAGGATGAAGGATGTACTACTTGCTGTGATGATCAGAAGTGTTAACAGTCATGACAAGGATGTACTACTTGCTGTGATGATCAGAAGAATTATGAGTGTTGACAGAGTCATGACATCACAGCAAGTAGTGCATTCATCCTTGTCATGACTGTTAACACACTTTAGATTATCACAACCTTGTCATGACTTTATCAACACTCATCATTATCATATCTATGTTATATTTATTTGTTCTGACCAGAGGTCCACATTACCATTTTACTTTATAGAAATGCATGTAAATTTATCAGACTGAAATAAGTTGAAAAATCATCAAAACATCATAATTTTGGTACCATTATGTTTTAAACATATTTTTTGAAGCTATTTATGCATCAAATCCTTGTGGGTTCATGACTCTCTTGATTAAATGTTCCTTAAAACATATTGGTCACACAAACACACACACATATTACCCACTTATATCTCCTGAAGTTTTTTATGATTAAACAAAGTACCCACTGATAACATCTGAAGTCTCCTATTTATCTTAAGTAGGAAATAAAAAGAGTTCATCTAATTTCTTGTTCATTTCTTTACACTCCATATCGTAACAGGGAAAAACAATAAATTATTTGGAATGATGAAATATGTGGTACAGCATGGTAATTGACTTGATTATCTAATGAGTATCAATTACATCAATCAGTGTCAAGTAAAATAAGTGGTTAATAAAAATTATGATAAACTTATTAATGTCACAGAAATAATCAACTAATCAGAATATTGCAATTGTGATTTTCCATTATTTTAATTAATTCAAGGGTGCTTAGCTTAGTTTATTAGTGTCATGACTAACAGAAATTATCAACTAATTGAAATTATGATTATTCTGACTACTGACTAAGTAAATGCTTCATAAATTCACAGACAAATATTTAGTGAAAATATTTTATTAAAAGATCTGATATTTTGTGTACAACACTTTTAGTGTTTACTAAAAGCTTCCCAAATTTTGTGAAGAAATACATACTAAATTCATAGTTCTAGTATGTACAGCTCAGTCCAGTGGCCCAACATAGGAATGTAGCAAGCATTGAGATACAGTGGATGTTGAATGCCAGGATCATACAACTTTCATAGAGTGTTTGATCATCTTCAATAGTGATAGTCAGATAGAAGAAAAGTACATTCAGGTTTTATGTTGATTTTTGACAGGTGAATGCAGTAACTCATATCAATGCCTTCCCTTGCTGTGAACAGATGAATGTCTGGATGTATTGGTAGGTTCCTGTTGGTTCAACAATTTAGATTTGACGAAGGATGAAGTCAGGAGATCTAAGACTGTTTTTAGCATGATAAATGGCTTGTATGAATTTTTTTGCCATGTTATTCGACCTGTTTAATGCACTTGAGAGGCTAATGGAGCTTATACTGAAGAGGCTGCAATGGGAGGAATGCTCGGTCTATGTTGATTGCACCTTGAGTGTATGTGGCTGAGAACCAGAAAATGTGCACGTGGAAGTGGAATTTATTGAGGACCTCTTCAAGGGAATAAAGTTAGGTGAAAACTTGTACCTCAGGTCACTCTAATGGAATGTTATGTTATATCTCAGCCATATTTTCATGTGAGATTTCCTATTTGTGGATCATTTGGCCTTGGTTGCCCATGATGAATTTTCTCTGGAAAATCTTGTGGGCAATTTTTCTGAATCATGCAAGAGCTTTGGATTGTCAGTCTCAAGAAGACTGCTCATGTACCAAGGGGTGAAAGAACTAATACCTGACCTCACTTTGGAGGGTAAAAATCTTTGTGTTGTCAGCAACTTTTGCTAGTTGGGTTCCATGATCAGCAGAAATCTTTACATTCAGACTGAACTGACTAACATAATCAGGAAAACAACTAAGGATTTTGGGCTTTAACAGAAACAAGCATGGAATAATAGCAAACTATCAACTAAGGAAAAGTTACAAATATATGAGACTTGTGTGCTATCATCTCTCCTTTATGATTAAGAAAGGTGGACTACATGTGCTAGATATATCAAGAGTTTGAACAGCTTCCACAGGAGATGTGTGCTTAAGATTCTGAAAATAAAGTGGGAAGACAAAACATCAAACAGAGTGCTAAAGTGTGTAGGTCTAACACACTTAAAAACCATTATCATGTTAGGAGAATGGGAGAAGACCATATCTCCAAGAATATATTGTACAGTGAGATTCAAGATGTCTCCAGAAAGTGGTGTTATCCTTTATGATGGTACTAAGTTGTGTACAAAATTGATATGAAGTTGTTTAACACCAATGTAGAAAGTTCGGAGGAACGTGCAAGTTCCTGCACAATCCAGAAGGAACATTTGGCACTGGGTGCAGCTCATCATTGCAGTGGCTTTGATCCAGAGGATGGAAGTAAAGTGAGAAAGAAGAAAGACTTAGATTTCAACTCATACAACACGTGAATTTATGAAATTTGTTTAGCTCTCGAATTAAGCATGTCAGCCACAAGCAGACTTGTCAGACTGTAAAGAATAGGGTGTTCTCACATTGTAAGCTGCCAATGAGAGGCAATAATACTATAACTATCTATGTAAAATCCTTAGATGATTGGTTTTGGTTTGAATTTTCGTGCAAAGCTACACAAGGGCTATCTGCGCTAGCTGTCCATAATTTAGCAGTGTAAGACTAGAGGGAAGGCAGCTAGTCATCATCACCCACCACAAACTCTTGGGCTACTCTTTTACCAACAAATAGTGGGATTGACCATCACATTATAATGCTCCCACAGCTGAAAGGGTAAGGATGTTTGGTGTGACGGGGATTTGAACCCGTGACCCTCAGATTGCAAGTCGAGCGCCCTAACCACCTGGCCATGTCGGCGATATCATTACCTAACCTGTATTTCATAAAAACCATTTTTCGTGAAATTTTATCTGTCCATTCTATCCACACATATTAATTAAAATAATTGTTTAATCTTTTCAATATATCTCCTGGGAGCACAATATAATTACTTGTGTAATTAACAAAAATATTACCATGTATAAGGACAGTTTTTTTTAGTTAAGCACAAAGCTGCACAATGAGCTATCTGTTCTCTGCCCACCACAGTTATCGAAACCAAGTTTCTAGTGTTGTGCCACTGGGGGAGGGGAGGGGGGGCTGTATAAGGAACCAATTCAATCATCTTGTGCTAGCCTCAGTTGTGGTGGACAGCAAGAGAATAATGGTCAATTTCAGGACTGAAGAGCAAGTTGACAGCAAAAGTACAACAGTATGTCCTATCAAGCAAGGTATTTACCAGTTGATGCTCATGTGGAGAATCAATTAATGTTTTCCATGATTCTTTTAACCCTTCTCTTTCTGGCAAGGAGGATTGCTATGAATAAAGAAGAATATGCATTGATTGTTTGCAGACACATAACGAGTCACTGCAAGATGAAAAATAATAATTTGTTGACAACTGAAAGGGATTATGTATGTCCCCCTACTACCCAACCTTCAAAACAAAAATCAATCACCATATTAGTCTCCAAATTCTGATGGGCTAAATTTTGTTCTCTCTAAAGAAAAACCAATTATTCCTATTGGCTTACTTAAAAATGGAAATACAAATACCATTAGGCTAATTAAAATTGGGGACTCTAAAAGAGTTGTTCTTATAAATACATGCATATTTGACAAAACAGTTCAATTATTATGCATTATCTATTATGCCAGCAAAGAAATGAAAGCTATCATGACCAAAAGTAAGAATCAACTATTTATCGTGGTAAAAATTTTAGGTTACCTGGTAATATAATTAAGTCATGATAATAATTTTAGGTTATCTGGTAATATAATTAAGTCAGTAATGAATGTGGTTTCATTAAGTTGTTGATGAAAGTCTAAAAAGATGTACTGAAATATCTATTTGCTCAACAGAAATTTGTCCACACAATTAAAATATTCTGAAAAACTGTGTTGACAGTATTAAGTAAGGTTATGTAGCTGAAAACACAGAGAATTAGAAACAAATATAAATAGTATTCTTAATGCAGAAGTGTATAGTGAATGTTTTCAAAACATATATAATATGGTATAATAAGAAGAATTGAAATATCATTGATTCATTCTATTATTGAATTAGAAGATTATTCAAAATCACTGAAAACTGAGGATATGATAAAATTAAACATTTCTATTTCATATGCTTCTAATGCAACCTACCATTTGAGAGGTGTCATTGTATATTGAGAAAATGGTTTTAAAAATATTGGTCATTACAAAGCCTGTTAAAAACATAATGACTAGGAACATTCAACAGATTACTAGATGAAAATAAAACATAGTTCACGTAAGAGGCACAAAGGGATAGATTGAGAGCATAGATTGTTTTAATAAATTTATGTAAGCAATTTTTTTTGAGGTTAGGAAAAAATATGTATTTTTTCTCTTGATTCAACACGATAGTAATGCTTTCAAAACATAGATATGGAATTGTTAGTTATAAATAATAGTGATGAAGAAGTGACATTTATTATATTCATATTGTTTGAAGATAATTATTTATCTGTTGTTTTAAAGGTGTTTTGCTTTGGGTAAATGACAGATGATATAACAAGTGTTTTTTTTGTTGTTAACTGACATTTGGGCTTTTAGTGTTACATATATTACAGTATATAAATATGTTTAACTCTTCATCAGCTTCTAAATATTACAGGTATAATTTCTTCTTTAGCAGTTTGAAACTGAACTTTTTATTAATCAATGCATAACTTTTAACTTGAAAGCAACAGTATTATTTTGTCTTCTGGCAAATTTTCCCTTTGATTAGAAATAAATAACTGAATTTTTATTCTTAAATTTTTATTATGGAATATTAGTATTACTGTAACCAATTCATAAGCATGGCATTAAAGTGTGGTTATTATTTTTACTTTGTATTTACAACTTCAGAATAAATGTCACATGAACCATGTTTTGTTTATTTGGAAGCACATTGTCATAGCTAAGAGAATTGACCCTGTGACCTTGAATGTTATGATAACTATTGTATACATAGCAGAATAAAACTTAATGTAACTTTTGAAAGATACAAGTATACAACTGTGTTATAGATCATGTTCTTCTTTTACTTTGCCATCAACTTATTAAGGTTGTACATATTTATATCAGAAACTGATTTCTACCAATATAAACATAATAAATTGCTGTTTATCACTGGTAATCAATAACACACAGATTTAAGAATAGGTTTTGTTTCTTACTAACAGCATATTAGACTTTCTTCCTCCTCTTTTCATTGACCTCCTATCTTTTATATTCCTTTCTCAAACCCATGCTGAACTTGCACCTGTTTCTTGTAAGTCAAATTATAATGTTTCATAACCATAGGGAGTCTTGTAGTCTCCATATTGGCAGAACATAGAAAGGCAGCTGCTATACTCACTTACACCAATCATTTTCTAATGACTGAGTACTGTAATCCCCTAATTCTTTACAGACTAACCAAAGGCCAGCAATTTTCTCACTTCTCTCAACTTCAACTAAAACAGCCAAAATTTCACAATAGCAGGAGAAAAATTGCCAATGCTACACCAAAATCAAATAACAAAGGTAATCCAAAAACATGGTGTCCACCCTTTCTTTCTTTTTTCTTAGGCAACATTAAGAAAAAACACCAGACCAATTTCAGAGAAATGATAAATAAACAGGAAATATGTAAGAAACTAAAAGATAGTGTCCATAATCTTTATGTCTTATGCACATTCTTAGTTAATTTAAAGAAAAACAACAACACTGGATCAATTTTGTATTTTTGAAATTTAAGTAATTTGGGATTTAGGTAGAAATACTTTCCTTTTACTGCATACAACTAAAATTAGCCAGAAAGATTTCCATATTAGCTGGAAATGCAATAACAACTTTCTATATGTTCTATGCATATTTTCAGCTCCTTTACAGAGAAAACCCCTTAAACAGTTTTAGAGCAAATGTTGGATTTTGGTACATGTAAAAAAGTGGAAACATTTCCATACAAAATGAAACATAAATATACTAAAATAACTGTAGAAATCTGTAAAAAAATCACATCTGTAACTTCTCTGTTTACATTTTAAGCTTCTGGAAACCAAACTGCCAAAGTAATTACACTTTTGGCTTAACATAGAGTATAGATATTAGTATCACATCTCTGTAACATCAAAAAGAAAAGATGCCATTTATACATAAAATTAGCCCAAAACTCATGTGGAATAAGATCAATTTGAATCTTTACAAGTACATTTTCTAGTTTAAACAACTAGTCAAGCATAATCTGAAAAATATCAGCACAAACTCGAACTTCAGCAATTGTATAAATGTCCGATAATCACTTAAGTCTTCTGCATTGCTAACCTTTAGAATTCATGTGCTTAAGGTTTTTATCAAATATCTTGGAGGTGTAAACTACTGCTACTAGCAAAACTTTACTGGTGTTAGGATGCCACAGCTAAATGAGAAGTTTATTATAATTAAAATGGTGCAAAACATTGAACAGTTTGTACATTATTTCAGCATAGTTTGATTTTGAATGTCTCAAGGTGGGGGCTAACTGTCAACTTGCCCTTCACTCCACTTTCTAAGTTCAATATTTGCCCAAGTTGAGGGGTGCAAAACAGCACATAATTTAGGTATAGATCAATTTTGAATTTCTTGGGTGGGAGTGGGGCAACTTGAAGAATCTTTAAAATGACTACTACTTACATTTCTTATCTGTTCTTTCCTTTCACTTTTAATAAAGTACTCACAGAACAAATGTAATCTAAACATTAAAAGAAACATTCTTCCTACAATGCTTTTATTGCATTTCATATACAAGTGCATTTTGTGTCATCAGTAAATGAGTGTGTATACATATATACATTTCAGAGCTGCGGTGTACTGTATGAAACTAAAAGTGAAACCTTGGAATAGAAACATAGACATTTAGCAAATGGAAACTTGAAGAAAGCTGAGACTTCCTGTACATATCTAACAAGTTTAAATACTATGATTTATTATTTTTCTTAAAGCAAGAATAACTCATTACATTTCTTTTTAAAATCCATAAAATCTTTCAAAAATTCTTAAATATTAAGTTTGACTTTCCTTACACAAACACAAGTGAAAGATTGTGATTGTAATCTCAAGGTTTTCATATATTTATTTGTAAAGAACTTTTACAGCATTAATATAAAAGTTATTGGAATGGCAGGGATAAAATAAATTTACTAAAAATTTTTTCAGTTAACTTTCCAGTCTGGATTTATCCTTACTAGTACAACAAATCAAATTCTTGCTATTATCCTCATGAAGTCCTTCAGGCTCTTAATTACATGCAAATTTTATTTGGATGAAGCATCAATCAGCTCTTGTCACGTGCTAAGGCTTTTCCTCTATGATTGAATGTGTAAAAACTTGGTCTATTTCCAAAGCTTTCATATGACCTGTAAGAAAAGATATTAGTCTGGTCATTCAGAAATTTCATGAATGTGAGTGATAGTTTCAAAATGTGTATGAAATTAAAAAAAAAGAAAAATCAAGGTCACAGAAGATATTCTGTCCACTAAAGTTACCACCCTCCCATTAAAAAAGAAAAAAGTTTATTCTTTATTTTTTAATTCAACTACATGCACTACAAAAGGAATTAAAAACCAAACTAACAATACCTATTTTCAAAAGTTAATATTTTTCTAATTTGAAAATGTATTTCTGATAGATAATGCATCTCCTCACACAGAATTCTGTGTTGAAGTGGTGGAGGAGCCAGAGCAAAATTTTAGATCAGCTCCCTTCAGATAGAAAGCCTATGCTGTGTGACACCAGAGGGCAGTGGGAGACCACTTTTTATCTCAACCAGGGTATACTCTTTGCTCAGAACATAAGGGGGGAAGAGGCATACAAGCTCAAAGTGTCACAGGTATAGGTGGAATGAGAATATGACCATGCAAGCACTTGCACACAAGTGGTTGGGACATGATCAGACCATACAGAGTGTGATCACGTTGATTGTACAGAAAAGGGTTCGGCTGAAGGAGGAATACACATTAGTTATGTGTTACATTTGTAAGGCATGACCTGTACTATATGGACAGTGTCACCAGCACCCCAGTTTTCACCATATTGTGCTAAGCCTAACCAGTGAGGATTCTCCATGGTCCACCTCCCCAATGGCTGGGAATTGGTAAGTGGCAAGGGTCTCTTGTGCTCCACTTGAAGAAGAAAGAGAGAGAATTTACACTGGGGAGACCCAGAGAAGTGCTTGGATCCCCACTAGATCAGCCAGAAAATACTTTTACTGGAGATAGTGCAATAGGTGACTGCAAATCCCTATTTTTAAAATGCAACATGTACAAACCAAAGAAGTGGGTAGTCACTTCTCTAGGTGCTGGCCTTCTTCACGGTAGTCAATGGAATTGGTACAGTCTGGACTGGATAGTTGAGTAACTTTGTATACCATGAGGATACTTCAAGTGGTTTTGCTGAACAGCTCATCTTGCAGTGGCCACTGGCAGAGCCAGAAAAGATGGTTTGAGAGCTTTTTTGTTCTCCTGGCTCGATGTGGATTTTGGGAAACAAGCATACCATCTGCAAGGATCCTTTTTTGATGGAAAGGGAGAGAAATGAAAAAGGAAATAGACATACCCATTTCAAAATGCTGGGTACATTGAAGTATGGAGACCAGTGCAAGTCAAAATCCTGCAGGAGATAAAACAGCCAGACATTCAACAGAAGGAGCAGCAAACATGTGGGGGAATCATACACACGCTTTTATGGAGGATCTTGTGTTAGGGCTGGCAAAGCTGGGAAGCAAGGGAATGAGAAAGGAGATAAATTGAAAGTGGTGAAACGTGAAATAGCCTGTGAGCATCCACATCCAGAGATAAACATACCAATTGGTGAATCAATAGGTGCATCTCCTGTTCAAGCCATTGGTTTTTCATTTTTGTACCACCTTTCTCTCGCTTCTTATTTCCTCCTCCTTGCCTGTCATTGCAGTTGCTTAGTTGTTTATTCTATTGATGCTTCTCGCACCCTCTTCCACCACAATTATATACTCCTATATCTGGACCGATCTGACTTCTGCTGCTTGGGAAATTAAATGTCCTTGCTTTCCTTCTATCTCTCACCTCTATGTTGTTTAGATCTAGGTCAGTTCCTCTGCCCTGTTTAAGCTGTTCATCATGGACTTCACCCTTTCAAGGTCCATGCCATCATCTATTCCTACCCTGGGACCCCCTCTCCTTCTACCCTTATTGGATGGGTAATAGTGTGCAAAACCACATGAAAGACTCAGGCAGGCATGGAAGTTGGACAAGTAGAAAAGTGAAGAATAAAAGAGCAGAAGAGAGCAAAGAGGACAGGGGAAGAAAACACCCTATGGTACTGGGAAAATTGAAATGTAGTGGACAGCACGACTCAATAGTCAGTAATGGTTGAAACTAACAAATCATGGTCAAACAGCCAATTAAAAAATGCAAAAAGATAGAGCACAGCAGGACAGTCAAGAAGAAAGGAAAGGTTGATGGCTGAACAACAAATTACTGCCATTGTCATAGTGAAAGGGTAATAGGAATGTGACAAGAAGGTTTCTTGATATTACAGTCCAGCCCAATGGGCAATGGACCAGAGAAATCTAACATGTGAAGGTGGAGGGATGACATATGATCCCTTGACAAAAAAGGGGCATGTGAGGTTGATGCAAGAGTGAGGGGACATTGCATATATGAAGGGAGATTTGGATGCCAAGTGAAGAAGCAGAGGAAACGAAGGTTGAGGCAGCCAAAGATATGCCACAGCAGGATTCCAGGAGTGTTGCACATCAAGTCAAGGACCTGAAAGAGGAGCAGAAGATAGAATAGGCATATAGAAAAAGGTGAACCAACTCTGGATGAGAGCTTCAATAGCTAGAGCCAATGGATGAGGAACAGGAGACCAGAAGGGTTGAATATTGGAGTTGAAAGGGATGGTAAAGGCATCACAGAGGGACATGTCCAACCAAGATCAAACCCAACAAAAGACATAGGGGCAAAGAGACCACTCCATAGGTTAAATGCAGTCCTGACAAGAGAGGAGGTCTGCCACAAGGTAAATAGCTCAAGGCACATGACAGGCAACAAGATGAACTCAATGTGAATGAGCCTAGAAGAGTAGTTCCTATGCCAGAAAGTGAAGGTCCTGAAGAGGATGTCACCTTGATGGTAGATGTACGAAACAACTGCATCAGAATGTATCATAACTTACTGATCCACCAGAAGGGGATGGAAATGGGAACATGTCCAAAAAAAAGCAATGAGAAGTTTGAGCACATTGAGGTGGAGTGAACTCCTGTTCTGACTCCAAATGCCAGAAGTCATATAATCAACCAGAGATGTGCCTCAATCTGAAAGGGGAGCATTGGTGAAGAAAAAGATCTGGTTGGGGAGTTGGTAAGGGAACAAAGGAAGTAGTACAGGCATGGTCCAGTCCCCATGACAATTTCTTGAAGATAGGGGAGATTCACAAATGAGGACAATGGAACCCAAGAAAGAATCCCTTGGATCCACAAGAGCCACTGTGCACACCCCAAAAGGAATGAAGGGTGTCTGGAAAGCCAGTGTCCTCTTTCTCAGGATGAGAATGAGAGGCATGAATCTTGGTGACCAGATACTCCATGGCTTACAGATGAAGAGAAGATGGAGCTCAGTTGAGACAAGAGATGAAGAAAACATCCAGAAGTACCAAAAGTATCCAGAAGTGGCATGAGAAAGGACTTGGATATCTCAAGAAGTCACCCCAACAAAGTAGCCTCTCACAAGAGAAGGGAGGTGTGAGAAGAGAATGCAATCCTAGAATGGGCCAATAGAAGTCAATCATCCAAGGAAAAGAATGATAGCCCCAGGCCATGAAGATGATGAGTAAAGGTCTTCATGATATTAATATAAAAGGGGCAGACACTTTGTTGAAGAAAAGAGAAAGGAATTGGAAGATGCAAGTATGATGGATGGAATGTAGAAAACATATGGAGTATGGGTCAACAAAGATATGTAGGAAGGTGTCTGACAAATTAACTATGACCAATCACAGACTGGGTGAAAAATTACCATGGATGGGGTTGGAAGGAGGAAAAAAGGAAATGGGAAGAGGAGCAAAGAGAAGAGAAATGGGGAGAGACCATGAGGAGAAAAGGTAAAATAAGTGTCAGCAGAAAATACAACCAATTGCAGGTGAAGAGGAAGAGATGGCTACCCAAAGGGCTGGACATGACAGGATAGTTACTGACAAGAAGAGCAATGAACCAGACAATGGGTAGCAGGAGGACAAGAAAGACAGGAAGGCCTGGAATCTGGAATAGGAAGATTAAGGGTAGACTGATACAGGTGAAGAACAGTAGTCAAAAGGTAAGGTTGAGAAATAACCTGAGAAGATAGCGAGGACTAAAGTTGTACAACTTCAGTCTAGGTCTCCAGAGAGAAATGAACAACACTAAAGATGTTAAGAGTAAAGAAAGGAAGCTCAACAAAAACCATGTACACAATGACACTAATGACTAAGCTGAATAAACTTGAATTAATGAAAAATAAAATTGAGAAATCATAATGGTACTATTTTGATTACTTGGATAGCTGGATTAAATGAAAACAGTAATAATCTTATAATCTGAAAAAGCTGATTACATTTTTATTGTAATTTTGATTTTAATCTGTTATTTTATGTGACATTAAGTGATATAAATGATGCTCAAAGGCAGAAGGGATACACGAGTATCAATTGTTGATAAAAAAAAAGGTGCAGAAAACATTTATGTCCGTGGAAGATGTAAAAAAAAAGAAAAAAAGGTGGAATTCCTATGGAATCAAATAATCTATGCAGTGAAAGTACTACTTACCTTAATGTTGCAACAATTACAAAAGCACTAGCATAATCATGCACAACACAGAACCTAAAACCAGTAAAAGGTTTATTTAAATTAACTACATAAAGGATTAAATTTGTGTATTTGCGTAGTTCATTGCTATGACAGTTGTATTTCCAGTTACGCTTTTGCATATTTTGATAGCTACCAGTTTATTATTATAATGAAAAACTAACGAGTCATTGACACGTAATGAAATTGGTTTTCATTTAAACATCTTTCTATTTCATCACAGAGTAAGCACTTGTTTTTAGTGTGAAAAGGTGAATGTTTCCCATTTGGATGTTCAAAATGTATTGTCTAAAGATCTATGTATCCTCAGAGTTAGATAGTGTTGTGATTTTCTTTGTCATTTCTTTATTTATGAGTAAAATTTTCACATTTATTTATTTAAAAAAGAATATATATGGCCTATTTACAGTGAAGTATAATGTGCTGGTTATAAAAAATACATTTGTTTGTTCTTGAGCACAAAGCTACACAGTGGGTTATCTATGATGGGTTAATCACGAGTATCAAAAACCCAGTTTTTAGCAGTGTGAGCCATCAGATTTACCACTGAGCCACTGGGGGGCAAAAAAACAAAAACAAATATAATTGAGATTTTAACATTATGGATAAATTTTCATTTTTGATACAGAGGTTGATAGTAAAAAAATATGTACATTCCAGTATGTTTCATAATATATTTATTAATAAAACCATATATCCTTTCACATAAAATAAACCATATTCATTTCTACAAATTTTCTATCAAGTTAAGGTAAAACATTCAACATAATTTTGAAAAAATCCCTGCAGATTCTGTCTGGGCCTGCTCATATCATCAGTCATATGTAATTGATTTTATTGGTTGTAAGTTATATTTTTAATGTTGTACCTTAAAATTTTGCAGTAGTTCAGTGATAAGTCTGAAGGCCTATAACACTAAATATCAGGTTTCGATATCCATGGTGGCACAGCACAAATTGCCCATTGTGTGTCTTTATGCTTAACAACAAACAAACTTAAATGGTGGCTACAAGGAGCTGTGGATCTTACTGATAATGTTCAGATCAAAAAGTTTAATAAGATAGGCCTAAAACACCTAGAAAGTTCTAAGGAGGTGAAAAAGTTTTCTCGTACACCTGAAGCTGGATTATAAATGCAAGATATTTGTGAAATATGTAGAGTTGTTTCAAGAGTAGAGTGAGTTGAAAGATAGTTAAGGATATAATTAAAAGTGTTGCATTTTATTCAAGATAGAGGGCTGAATCAGTCAATGTGTTTTTGTGAAGTATTTGGGTCAGTGTTTGCCCAAGTCACTTTGTATAAATAAGTTGATTTGTTTTGTGTTAGTTAACATCATTTCCAACGTACACCTAGAGCAGTGTACAAGTGTTAAAGCTTGTAGAAACATCATAGGAGAAAATAAAGTAACTTATTATTGTTACATGGACTGGACATTGAATCATATTCACCAGATAATTTAAAAGAATCAAAGAGCAAAGTTATTACAATATTGATTAATCAAGTTAATCACCCATTTCTGGTTAACAGAGAAAATACTTGCTACATGGATATTCAGATATAATTATCATATTCATATGTTTTTAAGTATATATATATATATATACTATAGATGGATGGAGAAGATTGATACATAAACACTTAAACTTTAGAGTGTATGTTTGAGTTAGGTCTACAATATAAAGATTCATTATACTACAATTAAAGTTGTCAGCTATTTCAGCTAAGAATGTTTTACATTACCTCATATCCATTATTCTCGTACAATAACAGTGTTATAATATACATACTTTTTTCTAGCAGTGACTATGTATTTTAATGACAATGATAAGGTTTAATTATGCTTCACAAATTTTTATAATTACTGCACAAATAAAATTACCAAGTTTCAAGAAAGAAAGCAGTTGTTGTATTGTCAAAATTGCACTAAATATGGTTGGTTTAGCTATTATAATGATTATGACTTTTGCACATTGGTTAATTGCAAACTGCATAGTTAGTAAGAAGTTATTGTAATGATGCTACCATACTTGCTAAACTAAAATGAAATATATATATATATTTATTTATTTCTAGTTTTAGCATACTTAAATCAAATACAATATTCACTTAGGGAGTTCTTATGTGTTTAAACAAAAATAAATTACATACTTGCTTTCCAATTCTACCGTTGCTCGAATCTCTTTAAATTCTCCAGCCACATACAAAACTCCACACATTGTTAGGAAAAGGCTTATAAGAGTTTGCAGCACAATCTGAAAAAGTTAATAACTTACTACTTAAGAGATTTATAACATTCATAATTAGGAAATATGCAGCTTTTACCACCAAATACTGTATATATATATATATATACACATATACACAAAGGAGAATACAGAAACTGTAAAAAAAAAAAACCAATGCCAACTCTCTTTTATAATATCTACATAGTAATTATATATTAAACACTTGTTTAGAAAACTGTAAAGATGTGGCTATTTCATATCACACTATGCCTGAGACAACACGATGTGCCAGAGACAACAAGTTTTACCAATATATTGCTAGTCAGACAAGTACTTTTTTTACTGAATTATTTTTTAATACACCTTGGAAATCGCTGTTTCTTTGCCAAAATGTAATCACCATTATAAGACTAAAAGAGCAGTGTTGAACTTGAAATATATATTGCCCGAGCATAAATGTGTAGAATCAATAAAATATACCTTCTATATGTATGTTACAAAAGTAAATATAATATAGTGTAAATACAAACCACAAAAGTTATTTTCCTATAATTAAAATATATTTCCAATAGATACTTACCTCCTCTCACAAATATATTTTCAGTATAGAAAAATAATAACTTTGGATATAGTACATTACCTCCATATGTATATCTAGAATCCCATATTGAATAGGCAGAGGGATTATAAAATAATAATCAACATCTAACTTACAATTCATCTAAAGTAACTTAGATAACAAATAACAGGTCAGTATTGAACTTACCAAAGTCCAGGCACTGATGATATGAAATACATAATTCTCCTGTGTGTAAACAAGTGCAAGGCCACACAAAGGGCATTTGAACTGAACCTACCATGGGTATATCAAACAGGTGTATATGTTGAAAAATTTACCACAGATCCCCTGGGAAGAAGAACAATTCTTCCCCAAAGAGAATGACGTGGTGGCACAGCAACAGGTGGAAGGTGCTAGAAAAAGTCCAAAGTGTCTACTCATTGCTTATGTTCTTCTTGAGAAATACTGTCACGTGAAGAGAAATCACCGGCCAAATATATGAATCAAGCTCCTTGCAAATTAAGGCTCGTACCTCCACAGCAGGAAAAGTCAAACCCGATTCTTGGGAAGTCATCACTTACATTAATCACAAGTTCATACTATGATTTCTTGTAATTTGGTAACAAGAAATAAATGCAACAACAACAAAAAAAGAAATGGCAAAAAAATCACATCTATAAACTGTAGCAAATGTGAGAAGAAAAAAAAACATATCTAAACAATGGTAAGCCAATAGAAAGTGAAAACTGAGCAGGAATAACAGAAGGAGCTAGCTGCACCAGTATAGATGGCACAATACTGGAGAGTAGATATCATGTGGAGAGTGCTCACATGATATGTACATGTTCAGAAATGGCCCAAAACTGATGGGGTATAAATACTGGTGAGTTGGCAGCAACATTTTTTTAGCAATGCTTAGAGGGCAAACAAGAGTTTAGGTAGGAGGTAAGTACCTACTGGAAATACAAAATATTGAAGATGCACAAGCATTAGGTGTCCCAGATAGTAATGTTAGTAGAATAAAGTTGTTGTTTTTGGGTCTGGAAGATTTAACATCTCCTCCTACAACCACATTAATATCAGTTAATTTTGGTGGTACAGCTATTATGATGGGCTTGCAGCACTATTAAAAAACAACAATATATATATCCCATTCCAATTTGTAGCTCACAAAATTCAGCTGGCAATTCTGGATACAGTGAAAACATTACCTTGCACTACTCAGTTTGAAGTAACTTTAAAGTAGGTTCTTAAATTTCATTGGAATACCCAAAAAGAAAACAGATGAAAAAAAAAAAATCACAAGGATTATAGATTAAAATTTTGCCCACTTTAGTACTGAATAAGTGTGATGAGTTTCTATAATAGCCAGAACAGCTTTGGGTGCCATGGAGCAAAAACTACAAGCTGTGGTTTTTCATTTGGGTCAAGGTGGCAGTGATGAAGTCACTACTGTCAATTTCATCAAAACATTCTACAATCTAAGAGATATTCAAGAGCCAGTATCTTGTCTATCAAATTCTTTAAGTCTAATGACTTACTGTTGCTACATGTCTAGCTATCAGCAGACATGTTTCTTTAGGTTAGTAGAACTGAAGAATGACTCAAAGTATACACAATATACATGAAGCAGTTTCTTAAGATGTATTACCCTGAGACAAGGATGTTTGGTGATGATTCAACTGATGCCTGGAAGATCATGTTTTTTGGCCATTGCCCCTCAGCTGCCAGGTCAACAAGTAATGCTGGATCTGTTGACAATGTGGTTAAATACATTTATGAAAAGTTTCATATATTTAATGTATGCCAACTCAGGGATTCAATGTTGTGGACTACACACTGTGGCCAGGTAGTAGAGAAAAACTCAACTTGTATGGCAAATCTGACGTTGAACACATCCTAGTCTATTTGTGATGTTCTTTTCAATGAGAGGTAGAGGCAGGAATTGTGAAGGAGTTTAGTGAACAGCCCATACAAAAAGCTTCAAGCATAACAATGTACCAGTTCTGTCTACATACTCTACCATGTTGTCAACAGTGCCTCCTGCTTTAAGCAAAATCTTGAAGCTTTATTTATAAAATAGGGAGTTAGTTACTTTGATTTATAAGTAACTAATAGCAATTTTAAAATAATTTTATTCAGTATACTGGGACTAAAAGACTACCTTCAAGTAGCTGGGCTTGTCTCGATGTTCCCGTGTTGTACTTGAATAAATCTTCATGAGAAAGGAACGAGGTTGGGTGTAAGAACTATACAAGATTATTTGTTTGTACACAATGGGCTATTTGTGTTCTGCCTACCACGGGTATCAAAACCCGGATTCTAGCGTTGTAAGTCTGCAGACATACCGCTGTGCCACTGGAGGGCAAACTATATAAGAACTTTTAAGGTAGGGTGTATAGTTCTATTTTATATTACATAGTTCTATTTAATATTTTTTTTGTAAGGATGGAGGTTTTGAGTTTAATTAGTAGAAATGTTAGAGTGGTTTCATTTCTACTTCAAGAAATTTAAGGGTAACTGCCTTTCCACAACTGGCTATAGACAATGAAAAGCAGTAGAAGCTGAGACGTTGTGGGTGTAAACCACTCAGCTTCATATCCTTATTTGATTTTCCATGACAGCTGACTAGATTAACATTGGCATTTGGATTTTGTCTGATAGATGGGATATCCCCAGACATGATCTGCTATGACAATAAGTTGACAACCTGGATGGATAATGGTAATGCAATATAAATATATATATATTTATTTAATATAAAATCTGATATATGTAATGGATTTGTCATACCGTATAAACGTGATTATGTTAGAAAGGTGTTAAATATTTGGAACAATCAGAATAAACCCAAAAACTACCAGAGGACTCTACAGTTAGGATAGAGTGCAAATTACAGAGGCTTATTTTACAGAGAAAGAGAGTTATCAACAACCAGGTTTAAAACAGAACCAGACCCATGGGATCTCAATCTAGAATTTTTATACAGATTACCAAAATTTCACAAAATTAATAATCCAACCAGACCTAGTGTATCTAACATTGACACATTAACCATGAATTAGAAACTTTGTTAGTTCTATTTCTCAGATTATACAGTTAAAGTCAGTTTCAAATTTGCTTCATTTGTTAAAGACTTAAATTTTGATAATATAGTTTTTTGTGCTAGCTTTGATATAACATCTTTATATACAAACAGTCCACTTAATCCTATTTCTAAAAATTAACCAAAGATTAAACAAGCACATGTTTCACAAGTTACTTGAATTTGCTAACAAACAATCAAGTTTCATGTTCAATGATGAATTTTACTATCAAACTGATGTCACTGACATGGGGTCAACATTAGTTCCTAGTTTAGCCAACTTGTTTCTATGTGAAAAGAAAACATTTGGTTAGAGAATTGCCAGGACAAACACAAACCTCTGATTTACACAATACACAATGATACTGTTGCTTCAGCGAGGTCACGTGACTAGTATCACGCCACCTCCTTCAGGAAATATCATGTTCCTTCATGAATGCTCTAGCGTTTACTAGATATGTGTTAGTCTTGTATATATAAGACGGTCACAACGTGACGGGGGTAATGTAATGAGTAATTGAACTGCAGTTAGAGAGAATATTGTTGAGCACGTGAGACGTTCATTTGAATTATAGCGTGACTGTTGAAATTAAGTGTATCCCAAAGTTATATTTAGAAAGAATAAACCAGTTTTATTTAAGAAAGGACTTGTGTCGCTAAAGTTTCGTCGGAACGAATTTACGGAAAATTAACTAACGAACAAAGATGTAACAAATTGGTGTCAGAAGTGGGATAAAAAAAAATGGAAACGAGAAGCGGCAAATCAAACTACAGCTTAGCAGATTTGATGGCAGCAATACAAGAACAGCAAAAGAAACAAGAAGAACAAGAAGAGAAATTACAGCACTTCTTGGAGGAAAAAGAAACAAGAAGAGAGACAACAGCTAGTTGCAAGAAAACCTGCAACAGTGGCAGCTCGAACAACAAAATAAACAAGAAGATAAATTACAGCAGTTGTTGGAGGAAAAAGAAAGAAACAAGAAGAATGAGAAAAAAACAAGAAGAGAGATTACAGCAGTTGTTGAAGGAAAAAGAAAAGAAACAAGAAGAGAGACTACAGCAGTGGTTGAAGGAGAAAGAAAATAAACAAGAAGAGAAATTACAGCAGCTGTTGGGGGAAAAAGAAAGAAACA
>NW_013674954.1:19184-24409 GCF_000517525.1 Limulus polyphemus | reverse complement strand
AAGCTAGTTACAATTCTGTTATAAAGCCTATAGGTATGACCACTAACAACAAGCTAGTTACAATTCTGTTATAAAGCCTATAGGTGTGACCACTAACGACAAATTAGCTACAGTTCTGTTATAAAGTCTACAGATATGACCACTAACGACAAGCTAGCTACAGCTCTGTTATAAAGCCTATGGGGTATGACCACTACCGACAAGCTAACTACAGTTCTTTTATAAAGTTTACAGGTATGACCGCTAACGACAAGTTAACTACAGTTTTGCTATAAAGCCTATAGGTATGACTACTAACGACAAGCTAACAACAGTTCTGTTATAACGTTTATAGGTATGACAACTAACGACAAGCTAACTATAGTTTTGTTATAAAGCCTATAGGTATGACCACTAACTGACAAGCTAGCTACAGTTTTGTTATAAAGTTTACAAGTATGACCACTAACGACAAGCAAGCTACAGTTCTGTTATAAAGTTTACAGGTATGACCACTAACGAAAAGCTAGCTACAGTTCTAAGCCTACAGGTAGGACCATTAACGAAAAGCTAGCTACAGTTCTGTTATAAAGTTTACAAGTATGACCATTAACGACAAGCTAGCTACAGTTCTAAGCCTACAGGTAGGACCACTAACGACAAACTAGCTACAGTTCTGTTATAAAGTTTACAGATATGACCACTAACGACAAGCTAAGTACAGTTCTGTTATAAAGTTTACAGGTATGACCACTAACGACAAGCTACCTACAGTTCTAAGCCTAGAGGTATGACCATTATGATATGTGAAATGTTTGAATTTTTAGTAATAGCCGGCACTAAACACAAAATACGTGACAGTTTTTGTCTCACTTGCGGGTTTTCGACAGAATTTTCCATATTTTTCTGATCAACCACTGTTGCCGAGCCAGGTGTTTCGGACTGTCTATTCATAAAACTAATAAACCCCTAGTTTGAACTTCGTTATTTGCACGACTACAGCCTCAGTGTATCGACACAATGCCTTTGTGAGCTCGGTGTCCAAAATACAAAGCCAGATTCAAGTTTCTCTGCAACAACTGCTTTTTAACTCTGCTTTGTTGAATTTTAATAAGTCTGAAAAAGCAGAAATGTGTCAATTCTATTTTTAAAATGTTCCATTTCAGGCTAGGAACCTCTTCAAGGTCTTCGAGTACAGGTTGTATGTAATCTTTAAAGATTCATACTACAAACTCAGTGGTAGGTAACACAGAACCGCCTTTCACGATCACTAAATATTAGTTTAATGTTTTTGTTTCGTAGACTGACAGTTCTCTTAATACTTTCTGTATATCTTCCAATCTCAGCATAAATTATTAGCTACGTCTTCTCAAACTGTAAGACACGGGAAGGTGCACACGAAAAATACTCCTTACGTTGTAGTTAGATGGCGTTTTTAATACACTTTTATCGGCATTTAAACCTCTCCAGTCACTG
This sequence comes from Limulus polyphemus, assembly GCF_000517525.1. Classification (NCBI taxonomy): domain Eukaryota; kingdom Metazoa; phylum Arthropoda; class Merostomata; order Xiphosura; family Limulidae; genus Limulus; species Limulus polyphemus. Next base: position 22,954 of record NW_013674954.1, on the reverse strand, counting down.
CAATTTTAACTTCATCTCTCTTGAACTCCCATTCTTTCCGCGAAGCCAGCCTTAGTTTCATGTATCTACACTAGGTGGAACGGCTCGTGTTACATAAGTAAATTTTCCTCCACTTTTCTTTATTTTAAATAGTGAATCTGATAGCAAAACACTAACATGTAAAACTAAAGAACGACTTTTGTGAAATCCATGCTCGCAATGAGAAACATATACAGCAGCTGTACCCATTTAGAGTAGAGTTTAGTTAACACAGTTCAATCTCGCTTCTAAGCCTAAGTACTTTCGGACAAATAAGGAGCCAAGTTCTACTGACTGTTTTAGTTGTATATCAGTATTTCACGTTTGTTTTCAACAAGAGGTTAGCCGCACTGTGTCAGCACGGGGATCGACTCCAAATTTTAGTGTCATAAACTCTCTTTACCGCTGAGCCACAGGGGGAAATATTTCTTGTTATTAAGGTAACACAATACTCAAACGATTTCCTTAGGCCGTGATTTTGAAAAGAGGGAACGCGTCGTTAGCTGATAAATTGTTAGAGTTACAAATGTATAATCACTGTTTAACATGTTACGTCTTTGTATACTGTCATAACAACCACACGGAAACAAATATGACGTACATATGACGTTTATATGTTCATAAATGACCATTTTTTTATTATTAATCTATAAATAACGTTGATAATATAATCTGGAGTTTGTAACGACACGTACATAGTGTTATAACCCGTCAGATACTATAAACAAATAACCATCTAAACACGTGGTATAAACATTAATCTTTATACAACTTGAGTTATTGGTAAGACTTAACAGAGGTCAATAATGTATATAAATCATACACAATTAACACAGGCCAACAACTTAAGTTAAACTTACACAATACCATTAACACGATTCCTTTATAAACATTGTTTCATACACAATTAACACAGGCCAACAACTTAAGTTAAACTAACAGAATACCATTAACACGAGTCAACAATGTTTATAAATCATACACAATTAACACAGGCCAACAACGTACGTTAAACTTACACAATACCATTAACACAAGTTAAAAATGTTTATAAATCATATACAATACCATTAACACAAGCCAACAACGTATGCTAAACTTAACAATATAGGCGAATTTCGTTTAAAAATTTATAGGGCTCTTAAAATAAACAAAAGAAATAGAGAAGTTAATAAATAATATGGAATTATAAAGTAATAACTTCTTTGAGCGATCACAATTTAGTATTTATTAAGGTAACCAAAACAACAAAATTTTAAAGAGCAATTTCTTTTTTCAGATATCAATTACTAGAGAATAAAAATTACAATATCAAAAACGAATTGCTGTTTTCAACGTGTTCGCACACATAAACTCAGGCTTGTTCACTTCACACCCAGACAGAACGAAATAAGGTCCGATAGGTTACGCACCTGTCTGGTATCCACCTGCAGTACAGACACTAAGCCTAAACTTTCACTCCTCGTAAAAAACTACCAATGCTCTTGACAGCCTTAGACACATCTAGTAGAGGGCGCAAAATCTGTGACTTTTCTGTTGCTATACGTCATTGTGTGCGCACAAAAGACCCACTTCTCGAGTTTATTATGAACGAAATTCAGCTGATAAGGGATCGTCTATGAAATGCGCCATTGTTGTAAAATTTGAATTACAGGTGTTTTAATCCTTACTACAAATAACGGTACACGTAACAAAAGTTTTTTTTTTTATCTTAACAGTGACTAAAAATCTTACGAATGACTGTATTTTCCTTCATTCACTATATAAGACACTAGTATTGTTGCTTCTTCAGTCAAAAAACGACATAAAACCTATCAGAACGAGCCGGAAAAACAACGGGTTCTTTGTTAAGAGAAATTAGAAGTTGTTATGGGAAGTTTGTTGATAAGCACAAAGCTACACAATGGATATCTTTGATGTGCCCACTGAGTGTATCGAAATCCGAGTTTTAACATAATTAGCCCTTAGATTTACCGTTTAGCCACTGGGGTAGGAAGACGGGGGTGTTACAGAAAGGAAATGGGATAAAATAAGATGCAGTAACTAAAGTAACGTACACAAAATTGGCTTAATCTTTCTCTACCGCGAAAAAAACGAATCTTCTTAGTGGATGGTCGTTGACCGCTAATCAATTGATATACTTCTACTGGGAATATTAGCGAAACTTTACAAGTTTGTACAAATAGAAAGTCTGTACAAAGTTACGTTGTTAGGACTACTTTTCAAGGTCTTTCTCACACATAAGACTAACTTAGCGTTAAAATTAAGTTGTTAGGACTAATCTTTAAGATCCTTCCCACGCATAAGACTAGCTCAGTGTTAAGCCTAAGTTTTTAGGACTACTTTTCAAAGTCTTTCCCACACGCAAAATTAGCTCAGCATTAAGCCTAAGTTGTTAGGTCTACCTTTCAAGGTCCTTCCCACACATAAGACTAGCTCAGTGTTATGCCTAAGTTGTTAGAACTACTTTTCTCATAAGTATTTTGTTATACAAATACCAGTGAAACCACTCTTGACGACATATTACTTCTTTATTTTTGCTGTATTTTTGGCTATTATTCTACAAAGTTTCTTGTATTCCTAGTTCGTTATCATCTCATCACACACCTGAATATTACCAGCTGTTTCTTCAATTTAAAGCACTATTCATAGAAGTTTAGTTTATCATTATGTTATATAAATTTTTAAAACTACTCAAATGCTCCCTTATATCCCAAATCTAGGAATTAATTATCTTTATTGTGTCTTTTTTTTCTATAGAAAATGTTCCTAAAACAACTTTGTTTCTGAGTAACGCACACGAGCTATCTAAAAGAGTCAGAAGTTTCGCGAAGATTATAATTTACAGCAAGAAATCGACCGTAAAACGAACTACGTATATGCACTCATAATTCTATAGCCCAAAATTATTAAAAACGAACTTTTTGTTCCTTCAAATATAAACAGCTAATGTTTAAAGATTCACAAAATCTGCATCTCCTCAAGACCCCCCACAAGTAGGCTGTTCGGGACGAAACCTTCTACACCAGACCCCTTAACGACCAACTAGGGCACTTTCTCTTCGTATGCTACTAAGATTTCTTGACGTACATCGGGGTCTTCGGCCACCACCATTTCATTTTGAGGGTACGAAGGTTGGTTCTCGCGAAAATTTTGCTGTTCAGCTTCAGTTAATGACTAGACAAAAAAAAAAAAGGAATTTGTAGCTTCAAGGCCAGTTTACAGCTTGTTCGTTCGTAGCTGTGCCAAGCATGACGCATTCCGATAGGGTAGCCTAGGGGCTATCTTCGTACTCAAATGTACTGATGAGTTAAAAGTTTCGATAAAAATATCCCAAACTTGTTCCTGTCAGATGTAAACATGAGTACTGTCTTGATGTGAACAAGTTCGGGTGACTCCACGTATTTATTCACCTTTAGATTATTACACGAAAAGCAAACAATAAATATTTCACAAAGTTCTGTCCGCACACTTGTTGAACAAAATGTGAAGAAAAGAAATATTTCGATCATAAGAGCAATTGATGAATGCACACATCATACACATAACTTGGAACACGCACATACATAACTTGGAAGATGTGCACATATAGCTTGGAACACGCACACACATAACTTGGAAGATGTACACATATAGCTTGGAACACGCACATACATAACTTGGAAGATGTGCACATATAGCTTGGAACACGCACACACATAACTTGGAAGATGTACACATATAGCTTGGAACACGCGCACACATAACTTGGA
>NW_013674954.1:8384-18448 GCF_000517525.1 Limulus polyphemus | reverse complement strand
CATTACGTGGACGACCACCAACAAGAATACACTTTACTATAAAGAACATCCATTACGTGGACGACCACCAACAAGAATACACTTTACTATAAAGAACATCCATTACGTGGACGACCACCAACAAGAATACACTTTATTATAAAGAACATCCATTACGTGGACGACCACCAACAAGAATACACTTTATTATAAAGAACATCCATTACGTGGACGACCACCAACAAGAATACACTTTACTATAAAGAACATCCATTACGTGTGTGTGAGTGTTAACATCCACATCAACCTAATCAAAAACACCTTAGGTGTGAAAAAAGGTGCGTCCAAAAAGGATTGAGTGTACGACTTAAAGAAATCAGATCAAACTGGCGGCCAAACTGGTAACTACACTTATAGCATTGTTAATAATTTTACAGGAAATATTCATTCATTAGTTCGCCAGGCCGCGTTTTTGTTAAACTTGGTGATGATGGTGGGTAAAACAAAATACGTGGCCTAGCTAACTAATTAATGAATATTTCCTGTAAAATTCTTATGAATGCTATAAGTATAACTAGCAGTTTGGCCGCCAATTTTGATTTAATTTCTTTAAGTCACCTGCTCAATCCTTTTTTAGCCGCATCTTTTTTTTCACACCTAAGATGAATTTAATTAGATGACCTTTTGTAAATACACACCAACAAACTACAGCAAGTAAAAAAGTGACACTCGATAGTAACCAACATTAGCTTTAGGATCGTAACTCTATTATTCGGAACAGACTTCTATTTTACATAATTAACCAAATTCTCTAAAATATATGGTGGTAGTTTTCCTCTCTAAAACACTGTTAATAGCTTCCTATATAGTAACGCCATGGAATTTAAATTAATAGTTTCTTGTCATCACCCTCATGCAATCGGTGCAGCCGTATCAAGCATAATTATTTATGCTAATTGCTTAAGCTAGTATCACGTGACACTAAACGCTCTTTAATTAGGATAATTTCATAAATTTTATGCTTAAAACTTGGCAATGAATAATAACCGTCCACCCTTAGGTAGAAACTGCTAATATAGTTTGCTTGGCCTAACCAATATTTATGTATCTGCACGTCCTTTCACCCTATAGTTTTGCTGCTCTAAATCGGCCGTCTTTAATCTGAATGACAAAAAAACTAAAAACGGTCCACTTTTACTCTTAGTGAAGTTGTAGTAAAAATGTTAGGCTGAGCTATAAGCTTACGCAAAAATTCTCGTCAAATTTCAGCGGTTTTGTTGAATAATTTTACACGTGGTTTATATTTATACTAAATGAGACTCTTAATTGTAGGTTGTAAAGATCTATCAGTTTACCAAATTTGAAAAAAAAACTACAAAAGTTAAGTATGTTTTTTTATCAAATAAAATTTCCGTACTTTTGGTGCGAAGAAGAAAAATATAGGAAGAAACTCAATCCAAATTGGAGATGTTATATCTCAGGTATTTCTTAATGGGTTGCCTTGAAATTTGGTATATGAAGTAAGAGTCCAGTAGAGTACATCCACTGAAAATATGTGATAGTTTGGATTACCAAAGTCCGAGATACAGAAGGTGGAATACTGCTAAACAATCTCTCTCCTGTTAATAACACACTGTGTCCTGCAGCAGGTTGTTCTGGTCGCACGACACACTACCGTGTGTCTTGATCACCAAAAGTTGGCTGGCTCGTAAATTTTGGTATGGTAAGAGGAAAATGTCCGACGGTGTACATGGGCTATTTTGTTTTAGGGTTTTTACCCGAGAAGAGAGATAAAAAGCCCTGAAATAGGGCAAATAACTATTTTCTTATATACTTTTGGCTTTGAATTTCAAGACACAAGTAGTTAACCAGTTAAATAAGTCAATTATTATCTTCCACAAAAAGGGTATGCAATTAGCATCTAATGAGATCATTAGGGATTTAATAACAAAAGGAAGGAGTGGGAACATTATCTAACATTGTCCTTTATACAAGTCTTGCTTCCTTACCGGGCACCCTCAGCTACTATATATAACTATTGAAAACAAAAAACTGGATGAACCCCATGTAAATACTGACCAAACCAGACGAACCTCAACAAAAATACATATATGAAAATACAAAAAAAAAATGGATTGACACAACAGTAATATATACAAAAATAATGAACAAACCGAAGAAACCCCAAACAGAACATATATATATACAAGATAAATAAAAAAATGAAACTTAAAAACTTGCACATGGGAATCGTAAAAAGTAAGGAAACGATACTGTAGATATTACTTACTCAAACTATAAGCCCCTATTTTAGCTTCATGCTCTTACCTAGAATTACATTTGGTGGAGTCAAAATAGGGAATTGAAGTTTGAGTAAATAATGTCTATACTATTCCCAGCCTTGTTCCCTTAGTTTTTACGATCCCTATTTGCAGGTTTTTAATTTCCTAAGTTTTTATCTATCGTGTTTGCTGGCTTTTTTTTATGTTCAACTATGGGCAAAGGATTACTTGATATAGTAGCTAACTTTATACATTGTAATAGTAATAAACATAGCTAGTAGTTAGTTCATACGGTTCATGATGAGTTACTGTAGCTATTGACTATTTCATCGCATTAATTCAAGACGTAAAATGTTAAGCTGCAGCTGGAAATTGTCATGGTGAGTTGTTTGAGAATAAAGTAGGCATTTATAGTTTCTTTGAATCTAAATTATCTATATATAATACATAGCAGTGGGCAAATATATGCCTAGACTAAGACACAACCCCCACTAAGTGTTATAAAATTTTACCAGTAAATAAGCAGCCTTTTCAAGTAAAAAATATACGTCTAAAACATCGCTTTAAATAAATCTTCGTGCCCTTTAAAGTAATTATTCCACCAATGTGTGTAATATTATTTGTATTGATTTATTTTTTACTCCTTCATTTCATACATAATATAGGGGTTGGCTCCCTAAGGACACCAATTGTATAGTGTACAAAGCATTAAGTATCTACATGTTATAGTCATCTAATGTTCATCTATTATTGGCTGGTAATTCCTTGTTCCTAAAGCTTTTTAAAGGTACACCAAATATTTGAAATAAAGCTAATTTCAAGGGGTAATGATAACATCGTTGACACTAAAATTTTGATGTTTCTTTTAGCTTGCATAAAATATAGAAGGAAGAAATCGACTTTTAAATACAACTATGACCTTCGCAGTACCTTATTTAATATTCTACAATATACCAAGCCGTTTTTCTTATTATAGGTAGACATAAGAATAATAATAATTACAAACGGGTTGTTTTGTGCGGGTTTTCTTTTCTTTGTAAGTGTAACATATGTGCTTTTTTGTGCCTTTTTATATGTGTACAGCCTTAGCAGTCAATAGTAAAGGTTTTAAAGTGTTGTTTGAACTGAATCTTTACTGTTTAAGGTGCTTTTTGCCCAAACGTTCTAAGAGGATTTGTGCAATTCTATCGTGGTTCATAATAAAGATATTGAAAAAAAAAACACAAAAACTGGGCGACCTCAAATAATAATATAAAACATACTGATTAATCCGTCCATCAAAAACACGCGTAAAATACTGAGCCTGTTATATACACATAACCAAAAACAACATCCAATCAGGTGTTTTAAATACTCCCCCCATTACAAACGTTTTTATAATCTTTATAATACGTTGCATTTAATACAAGAGAACTGACATAAAACCACCCAATATACAACTGCTACTTTTCTCGTCCTTAAGGTTTTCTTTAATCTTTTCGAAAACATATGAAAATTTGTAAAAAAAAGAAGAAGAAAGAAATGTTTCCAGAACAAAATCAAAGTCCTCAATCTGTAGTGACTATAAAACTTTCACTTTTCTTCCCGATTCTTATGGACAACTTAACAACCCTCCAGGATCTCCAGAAACACTGGCCCCGACTTCATATTTCTTTTATTAGGACATCTTATTACTGAAAGTAGGAAATCAAATTAAAGCATATTTTAAACGCCCCCCCCCCCCCCAGGTAATACGTTAACCTATTTAGAACTAATGAATAATCCCATTAAAGCCCCTGGTAATAGGTTAAACCCATTAAAGCCCCTGGTAATACGGTGAGCTATTTGGTACTAACGAATAGCCTCATTAACGCCCCTGGTAACATGGTAAACTATTTGTTACTAACCAATAATCCCATTAACACCCATGGTAACATGATAAACTATTTCTTACTAACCAATAATCCCATTAACACCCATGTTAATACAGTAAACTATTTGTTACTAACCAATAATCCCATTACCGTCCCTGGTAACATGGTAAACTATTTGTTACTAACCAATAATCCCATTAACACCCATGGTAATACAGTAAACTATTTGTTACTAACCAATAATCCCATTAACACCCATGGTAATACAGTAAACTATTTGTTACTAACCAATAATCCCATTAACACCCATGGTAATACAGTAAACTATTTGTTACTAACCGATAATCCCATTAACACCCAAGGTAATACAGTAAACTATTTGTTACTAACGAATAAACCCATGTAGAATATTTTTCAAAACCAGTTTGGTTTCGTCGATGACTGAGACAAATTCATTTACATAATGGTAAATGACTTCCTTATTACCCTCCACTTGTTCCTCAGATGAGCATGCTGAACCCTAACTAATAACCAACATTAACGTTAGTTAATCATTGCCTCTTATTGTATCCACGCTGTTGTTTGTTTGTTGTAAGCACAAAGCCACACAATGGGCCACCTATGCCGTGCCCACCACGAATATCGAAACCTGGACTTTGACAGTGCGAGCCCGTACACTTACCGCTGAGCTGCTGGGGGGCTCTCTCTCTACCCTCACTGTGTAAGTTTATCTTGTGTGGATTTTGAATAAAGGTTTCGAAGAAATATCGTGTATAAATTAAAAATAATAAACTTAAGTATGGTATGTCTAACGATTCGATATATTTCAAAAGTTGTTGTTTTTTAACTAGCATTAAAAGTAGGCCAGTATCAGAAACTTCGGCGCCATCACAGCGGCGTCAACTCACTTTGCTAAGGGTTATTTGCCGCTGAAATAAGAGTATTCTGTTGCTTAGTGTTTTTCTTCGCCCGTGCATTCAGTGCGTCACTAACCTTGCGTTTCTAGTTTGACTTGGTGCCAGTTTCTCCACTCTTCTATCTTAGCCAGTGTTCTCATATCGACTCCAGAGAGTCTAGGGCGCTCTTCTCTGAGCCACATGCACTCCCCAATAATCGTACGTCATTATGCCCCGCCCAGCAACGAGTCTCCAGTAGGTCAGACTAACTGTTCTACCCTCACTTTCTGTCCCAATTTTTTGACTCGCAGCTAGATCTGGTTAATTGTTCTGTCCTCAGCTGTTATGACAACAATCGACTCTCTACCTTTATTTGACTTTTCACTTCATTTTGGTAGCTATTCTACCAAAGTTTTTGTCACAAATGTTGACTACGTACGGCTCGCTGTTTCAGTTTATGTCACAAAATTGGTGTCATCTACACACAGAAAAAAGATCATGCTTATATTACAGACTTTCAACGTTTATATGGTAACTACACGGACATAAACTCCTTTCCACTTTCGCGGAATTACGTGATGCCCACAATTACGCAACGCCCGTTAACACTGCATGTGATTCTCAGAAACACCAGGGCTCTGGGAAGACACTGAAATAAACAGTTCATGTTAGTGGCACAAAAGCATGTTTTGTTTAAACCAATAAAAGTAGAAGAAAAACCAGGTTATGCTTCATTCTACCTCCTCATAATAGAAAAGCTGGGATATGTCCATTTAAACTATTCATATTAAAAAAAACTGTGTTATCCATCTTTAAATTCTTTATACTGGAAATATTGGGTTATCCTTCTTTAAATAAAAAAAAAAGCTGGGTTATCCTTCTTTAAATTAAAAAAAAGCTGGGTTATCCTTGGTTGTACTAGAAAAGCTGGATTATCCTTCTTTATATTGGAAAAGCTTTGTTATCCTTCTTTAGATTGGAAATACTTTGTTATCCTTGGTTATACTAGAAAAGCTGGATTATCCTTCTTTATACTGGAAAAGCTGGATTATCCTTCTTTATACTGGAAAAGCTGGATTATCCTTCTTTATATTGGAAAAGCTGGATTATCCTTATTTATATTGGAAAAGATTTGTTATCCTTCTTTACATTGGAAAAGCTTTGTTATCCTTGGTTATACTAGAAAAGCTGGGTTATCCCTCTTTATGCTGGAAAAGCTTTGTTATCCTTGGTTATACTAGAAAAGCTGGATTATCCTTCTTTATATTGGAAAAGCTTTGTTATCCTTGGTTATACTAGAAAAGCTGGATTATCCTTCTTTATATTGGAAAAGCTTTATTATCCTTGGTTATACTAGAAAAGCTGGATTATCCTTCTTTATATTGGAAAAGCTTTGTTATCCTTGGTTATACTAGAAAAGCTGGATTATCCTTCTTTATACTGGAAAAGCTTTATTATCCTTGGTTATACTAGAAAAGCTGGATTATCCTTCTTTATATTGGAAAAGCTTTGTTATCCTTGGTTATACTAGAAAAGCTAGGTTATCCTTCTTTATGCTGGAAAAGTTGGGTTATCCTTTTTTATATTGGAAAAGCTAGGTTATCCTTAAGCTTCTTTGATGTTTGAAATACAGACGTTGGAAAAAGTACACCAGTAATAACAGCAAGTGGTAAAGAAGTTTACAGATCCAGTAAAAATCACAGACATACAATTTTGTTTCTCTGTGGAAAAATTCCCAATTTTTTAATAATCCAAGAATACAATTTATCTAAGAGTTTGTTTGTAATTAAGCACAAAGCTACACAATAGGCTATCAGTGCGCTGCCCACCACGGGTATCGAAACCCCGATTCTAACGTTGTAAATCCGTAGACATACCGCTGTGCCACTGGGGGGCTTATCTAAGAGAGAGACAGTTATCATTGAACTATTGTTTGAAAAATCTATTTACATCTAATTAAATTTTCACTATATATATATATATATATTGTGTGTGTGTGTGTGGCTTAATATTTTATAAATTTTGGTTTGTAAAATAATTAGTTTACACTGGAAAAAATTCTTCCTTTACTCTACCATAGTTAATACTTTGTTACAGGTGAGGCTGTCGTGCTGGACGTTTTTTCAGCTCAATTCGAACGAGATACCGCACCCCAGTATAAGATGAGCTGTTAGAAACGGCCTTAATTATTATGAAAGTCCTGTTTCTACTTAACTGGGGGTATTAATCACACATAAAAGCATCGTCTCCACAACACCAGGTCATGAACAACGAAGAAAGATAGCGTGACGTTACAATATTAAGACAGTTTTATAAGCACGCGGAGCTAACTGCTACAGTTAATAGACACAACATGATATTCGTACAATGTTAATTTTTCGTGGTTACTTGATGATGTTACGTGAACTATCCTAAACAAAAACAACATTTTGCATTTTATGAAATAATGATGATGTTTTTATTTCTTTAATAAAAGTAAACTACGGCTAGCTTGCTATTTGTTTGGTAAAGGCCTTATCAGGGAAAGACGAGAAGCTTGCGTATTTAATGGTATTCCAGGTAGGGAGGGAGATCTGACTATCAGCGGGTTGTCTTATCTCTAGCTTCTGAAAAAATCTTACTTCAACCGCGCAATATTGTTTGTTTATAAGATCCCTTGTGGAAGACTATTTCATCTGTGCACCCTCTGGGTGACACACCTCTGTGGCTTACTACTTAAACTGCATTAAGTCACGTTACCAGATGTTACGATTTCGTCCTTTTCGAAATCCCTTTATTGTTATTATATAAATTTCTAATCAGAAGTCGAAACGAATTCAACTATACAGATAGGTCTGTTTAAAAATACGAACATTTCAGTCTACCCACGTCTCCCTCACACTCAAAATGGATTCTTCTCAACGCCACCTACGGAGTCTAACTAGTCGAATGACGACAAGCAAAAGCCAGACATTATACCTGATAATTTAGAGAAGATATAAGGAGAGAGAGAGAAAAAAAGCATCCCTTGCCCTACGGCTCTGCAGGCCCTTATTATCTGACGTTACCTCCGCAAGATAAGCTCGAAAGCCATTAAAATTATAGGTCTAGTACAGAAGACAGCAACACCAAAAAGCACATCCGAACTATATGTTGTGTGTATCATAATATGAAACAATCATTTCAACCAGTATTTTCAAAAATATTATAAACCAACATTTAACGAAAACAACAATAAACACACACACGAGAACTAGGAGACAAAAACCAACAACTAAGTTTATAGTTTTAACAGAAAATAAACTAAATCAACAATAATCAGGAGTACTGGAAGAAACAGTATCCTATAACAGTCACTTGAACTTGCCACAAAAACCAACTAATACATAGTTTTAACGAAAAATTACATCGTAACGTGGGTTCGTTTAAATTATTTGGTAAAAATAATGCAAGTTTCACTCCAAGTAACAATATCAAATTTATTTTTTAACGTTTGCTACAGCCACGTTCATCTATCTATAGGCCTAACTTTAAATACAAAACTTTACAACAGAAACTCCGAAACTACGTTAGTCCCAATACACTAATAACGTTTAACGGAAATATGCTTGATTGTTAACAAGCCTAACTTACTGATTAGCTAACACAAGCACTAAATATCAGTAACTTGAATAACTTTATTTAACTACTCAATAAATCTTGTATTTATAGTGAACTCTCACTTCTACCAAGTATGCAAAGTTTCTAGATCTAGCGTCATCATTATGATTAGCAACTCCCTCTAGCAAACAAGTAAATTATAACATTGAAAATATAGCTTACAATAATTAAATAAATCAACAACAAACCCGAGAACATGGGAAAAAATACTACTTTAGTATTACAACTTGTCACAAAAAGTTAATTTATACAAGTGGTTCTACTCCGTCTTTACCCATTGATTTTTTCTTTTGGTTGTTGTATTTCTATCAACTTTCCCCATATCGTCACACCCTCCCGTATACCTCATCCCCACACCACCTTTCTACAATTGACTAGAAAAAGATATCATTTCGCTAGGTTTCACACAAACCTAACTTCCCCTATATATATATATATATAAAATTAATATTTAAAGTGTTATTATTTTATACACAAAATATAAAACACACGTAAACTAATAATAATAATAAAATATAGTAAATTAAAGTAAACGAACCTGATGAATTTAACCAGAAGTACGTCTTAGTTGGTGAAATTTTGGCAATATTCAGTATTACTAAGCCAACAATAACACTCACCAGAGGGATGGCTGCGATAAGACCCGTACTGATTGGTTCCTCCGGTTTCCAGGGAAACAGGTTCACTTGGCGCTCGATCTGAAGTAGTAAAGAGTTGGTTTTTATAAAAACGAAAGAAATAGTTGTACAGACAGTTCTGAGCAATTTCTTATGACAAATCAGAAAGACTGTTCCTGGCCACTTTATCATGACATTTCATTGTTGGCCACTTCATTATTATAATTCCTAGTTTGTCAGTATGTTATGGACCACATCCGCTAAACATATAATACATTTATGAGAGATAACACCTTTCCGTACAAAATGAACAATAGTCTAATTTATTTAATTGTTAAAAAGTAACTTCTAAATACTCAAGTTTCTAGAAGCAGAACACTCACCTTCTGGTTTGAGAAGTTCCTGAGAATAACGACTGTAAGGTGGAGGAGGAGAGTCTGTAAAACAAACGTTACAAAACTAAGTTAACACTACTATGACAGCAACACAAATATCCGAATATCATTACTCAACTGTTAACCAAACGTTACAAAACTAAGTTAACACTAGTGTAACAGCAACACAAATATCCGAATACCATTACTCAACCGTTAACCAAACGTTACAAAACTAAGTTAACACTACTGTAACATGTAAAACAAACGTTACAAAACTAAGTTAACACTACTATAAAAGCAACACAAATATCCGAATATCATTACTCAACTGTTAACCAAACGTTACAAAACTAAGTTAACACTACTGTAACATGTAAAACAAACGTTACAAAACTAAGTTAACACTACTATAAAAGCAACA
>NW_013674954.1:4837-7487 GCF_000517525.1 Limulus polyphemus | reverse complement strand
ACAAACGTTACAAAACTAAGTTAACACTACTGTAACATGTAAAACAAACGTTACAAAACTAAGTTAACACTACTATAAATGCAACACAAGTATCCGAATATCATTACTCAACTGTTAACCAAACGTTACAAGACTGTAAGTTAACACTACTGTAACAGCAACACAAATATCCGAATATCATTACTCAACTGTTAACCAAACGTTACAAAACTAAGTTAACACTACTGTAACATGTAAAACAAACGTTACAAAACGAAGTTAACACTACTGTAACAGCAACACAAATATCCGAATATCATTACTCAACTGTTAACCAAACGTTACAAAACTAAGTTAACACTACTGTAACATGTAAAACAAACGTTACAAAACTAAGTTAACACTACTATAACAGCAACACAAATATTCAAATATCATTACTCAACTGTTAACCAAACGTTACAAAACTAAGTTAACACTAGTGTAACAGCAACACAAATATTCAAATCTAATTACGAAATTGTTTCACAAACATTACAAGATTGTAAGATAACACTACTATAACAACAATACAAATATTCAAATATCATTTTTCAACTATTAAACGAACAAAGTAACGAATTAACACTGTTATATAAAAAGTAAAACTAATACCGAATATCATTATTAACTGATGCACAAAAATAAGACGAGTCAACACCATCTTGTGGTGAAAATATTACAAGTACCGGAATATCATTGCTAAGATGTTAAAGTAGCATCCTTTTATTTGTGACAATTATAGCAAAAAAAGTTACTAAATATTGAACAAGAACACGGAAATGAGTTAATAATATTGTGAAAATAGCTTAAATGAAACTCCTCCCATTATATAATTGTTGTAGGTAACTAATATTGTGACAATAACTTAACTATGAGACACACTATTTAATTGTTTTACGTAACTAATATTGTGACAATAACTTAACAATGAGCTCCATTATTTAATTGTTTTACGTAACTAATATTGTGACAATAACTTAACAATGAGCTCCATTATTTAATTGTTATACGAACATATAGGTCAGTTAAATGACATCATACTGTTGTCTTAGTAGCACAAAAATCAGATTATAGAACTGAAAGTAATATAAAACACAATACTATCACAAGCACAGAAACTCTAGGAATAACATTTCACTAAGAATAGTGTCAACTAAAGCTATCTACAATTATAACACTTGCACAAAACACTTCAGCAATCATCCTGAAAGAATGCCATTTTTAATCGCTCTATAGTATCAACAAAATGTTTAACATTATTACTAACCTTTAACCACAAGTGTCAACAAGTTACTAAGGTTATTGTATTAACATGATTATAGTATGTTTCAACATGTTACTAAGGTTATTGTAACAATGTGATATGGTATGTTTCAACAGGTTACTAAGGTTATTGTAACAATAAGAT
Source organism: Limulus polyphemus (assembly GCF_000517525.1). Taxonomy (NCBI): domain Eukaryota; kingdom Metazoa; phylum Arthropoda; class Merostomata; order Xiphosura; family Limulidae; genus Limulus; species Limulus polyphemus. The sequence continues at coordinate 6,058 of NW_013674954.1, read as the reverse complement.
ATAGTATGTTTTAATAAGTTACTAAGGTTAATGTAACAATAAGATATAGCATGTTTCAACAGGTTACTAAGGTTAATGTAACAATGTGATATACTATGTTTCAACAGGTTACTAAGGTTAATGTAACAATGTGATATGGTATGTTTCAACAGGATACTAAGGTTAATGTAACAATGTGATATAGCATATTTCAACAGGTTACTAAGGTTAATGTAACAATGTGATATAGTATGTTTCAACAGGTTACTAAGGTTAATGTAACAATGTGATATAGCATATTTCAACAGGTTACTAAGGTTAATGTAACAATGCGATATAGTATGTTTTAATAAGTTACTAAGGTTATTGTAACAATAAGATATAGTATGTTTCAACAGGTTACTAAGGTTAATGTAACAATGTGATATAGCATGTTTCAACAGGTTACTAAGGTTAATGTAACAATGTGATATAGCATATTTCAACAGGTTACTAAGGTTAATGTAACAATGTGATACAGTATGTTTCAACAGGTTACTAAGGTTAATGTAACAATGTGATATACTATGTTTCAACAGGTTACTAAGGTTATTGTAACAATAAGATATAGCATGTTTCAACATGTTACTAAGTTTAATGTAACAATGTGATATGGTATGTTGACAAAAACATAAGAAGTTACACGCAACTTTAGTGCAAGAGTTTAATTTTCTACGAATTATTTCGTTTAAAGTATTCTGACTGATGCAGGTCAGTTTTGATGCTTAATACCGTTCTCTGCTAAATAACTTTAAAAATCCACATAACCATAGTTGGACTAATGTTCTGACTGACATCTTTACAACTTATTAACGAAATGTTTTTAGGGACACCAAAAACAAATCACAAGTCTGGCGATGTTTATTATGGATGCTGTAACAAGACTCGCCCTGTGGCAGCTACTAACAACTAGCGGTAACCTTCATGATGAAAAGATTGACATGACCTAGACTACGATCAAACCGCCAAGTTCCCCAAAGTTCGTGTTTAGATAAAGTTTTCAAGATTCCACTCATCATTCGAAGAAGCTAGAACATTCGTAAAACTTTTGTAAACTCCTTCTTTAGGCATAGCGCCAGGTACGTCACCAACCTTCTTTATGCATAGCGTCAGGTACGTCACCAACCTTCTTTATGCATAGCGCCAGGTACGTCATCAACCTTCTTTAGGCATAGCGCCAGGTACGTCACCAACCTTCTTTAG
>NW_013674954.1:0-4147 GCF_000517525.1 Limulus polyphemus | reverse complement strand
AAAAACTAAAATCAAATCATGCCAGACAACCACAGGTTTATGTTGTACACAAAACATCAAGACAGGGGTTCCAATCAGACCCAGAGTCAACTTTATTAAAAACTAAAATCAAATCATGCCAGACAACCACAGGTTTATGTTGTACACAAAACATCAAGACAGGGGTTCCAATCAGACCCAGAGTCAACTTTGTTAAAAACTAAAATCAAATCATGCCAGACAACCACAGGTTTATGTTGTACACAAAACATCAAGACAGGGGTTCCAATCAGACCCAGAGTCAACTTTATTAAAAACTACAATCAAATCATGCCAGACAACCACAGGTTTATGTTGTACACAAAACATCAAGACAGGGGTTCCAATCAGACCCAGAGTCAACTTTATTAGAAACTAAAATCAAATCATGCCAGACAACCACAGGTTTATGTTGTATACAAAACATCAAGACAGGGGTTCCAATCAGACCCAGAGTCAACTTTATTAAAAACTACAATCAAATCATGCCAGACAACCACAGGTTTATGTTGTACACAAAACATCAAGACAGGGGTTCCACAGTCAACTCTGTCAATAACATTTTACCACGCTTCTCAAGCCTTTAACCAAAGGCAGTACTTACATCGTCGAATATTCAAAAGACTTTGTCAAGAAAATAAAAGAAGTAAAAATGAACTTCACAGCTACACTTGTTGGTCTGAAGCGATTTGTGCCAACAAATGTCAGTAATTGTACAGAAACTTCAAAATGAAGACAAGTTACCAAATAACGGCAATATTACAACCCGTCTTTCAGCATCGTATTTCATTTGGGAAGATCTTGTCTCCAACATGGCGGATGTCGTACCAATAGGTTCTCATATTATCTGTGAAACTTTCACACACAAATTACAGAACAGTGACTTACATATTGTATTATACAAACAGTGGACACTTACATAATCTGGTCATGATCAACAATGTTCCTCCATTCAGTAAAATTCGAGAACAACGGGAAACTAAACTGTTTTGACACCCTAATTACAAAAATATCATCAGTCTTCTCACCAATAAAGCTATCAGTATCTCAGTTACATCTCTAAAACTAATACACAGTTATGAGCATCTCAGTTACATCTCTAAAACTAATACACAGTTATGAGCATCTCAGTTACATCTCTAAAACTAATACACAGTTATCAGTATCTCAGTTACATCTCTAAAACTAATACACGGTTATCAGTATTTCGGTTACATCTATAAAACTAATGCACGGTTATCAGTATCTCAGTTACATCTGTAAAACTAATACACGGTTATCAGTATCTCAGTTACATCTCTAAAACTAATACACAGTTATCAGTATCTCAGTTACATCTGTAAAACTAATACACGGTTATCAGTATCTCAGTTACATCTCTTATCGTCAAACGATAAGTACGACTGTTCTTGATCGAGAAACTAACCACACCAGGATGAGGAGAGAAGTACGACTGTTCTTGATCGAGAAACTAACCACACCAGAATGAGGAGAAAAGCACGACTGTTCTTGATAGAGAACCTTACCTCACCAGGAGGAGGAGAAAAGTACGACTGTTTTTGATCGAGAAACTAACCACACCAGGAGGAGGAGAAAAGTACGACTGTTCTTGATCGAGAAACTAACCACACCAGGAGGAGGAGAGAAGTGAGACTGTTCTTGATAGAGAACCTAACCACTCCAGGAGGAGGAGAGAAGTGAGACTGTTCTTGATAGAGAACCTAACCACACCAGGAGGAGGAGAGAAGTACGACTGTTCTTGATCGAGAACCTAACCACACCAGGAGGAGGAGAAAAGTACGACTGTTCTTGATCGAGAAACTAACCACACCAGGAGGAGGAGAAAAGTACGACTGTTCTTGATCGAGAACTAACCACACCAGGAGGAGGAGAAAAGTACGACTGTTCTTCATCGAGAAACTAACCACACCAGGAGGAGGAGAGAAGTACGACTGTTCTTGATAGAGAACCTAACCACACCAGGAGGAGGAGAAAAGAAGCGTTTCAAATAAAAATACGAAACACTGGACAAGTCACAATCAACTCCAATATGAGAATAACATGTTATGTCGTATAGTAACGTTGAATGGAGTGTGACGTAACACACATTCTACACTACGGGATATTTTGTTATCTTATCGTTTCCTTTATTACTTTTTATAATACCTAATACTGTACATATATTAATTGTATTCATTAATAATTTCGTTAAGGTTAATAAGTTTGTGAATTTAAACATCGCAGATAGTTTAAGGCTTAATTAGGTATATACAACATTGTTGACTCAACAATGTGTGTGTGTGTACGATATCAGTTTTCCAGAACTTGTAGTACACACTGGAGGGATTTAAATATTTTGACAATAAAGTCAGAAAAGAACGACTTTTAATCTGCAAATAATAATAAAAAGCTTTTTATTTCAGCCAAAGTTTCGCCATTGTAGCTTAATCATGGTGAAACGTTGATTGATATTAAGTTGTTTATTATTATCTGCAGAGTAAGGGTCGTTTTTTTTTCTTACTTTAATGTTAAAATATAGTGATTTCTCAAACGACTGATTATTAAAGATTACTCAGCTAGTGTTGTAATTTCATCCGAACTTATAAAAAGTTTATGGGTTAATAAAACTTTCACATTTCAACGCGGTAATTCAGTCTGTAATATTTACTTTTACAAATTCGTTTGGTTCTTCTACAATATCATTATTGAACTAAACTTCGTGATTTATAGTATTTTGTTTTAAGTATAAACATAATCAACATGGTTACGGAGAAAATAATCAACTTATCAAACAGTAACTCCTTAATTGTTAACGTTTCTGAAACTTGTTAAGATCTTAGCCATTTAAATATAGGACACACTTTTCATTCTTTGTCTTTCATGTATTTTCTAACATTATTCATACATTTCCAAGCTACTTCTACTGAGTATTTTGCATTAAAAAGCATTATTCGTTATTGGTCAGTATTTTAGGCCTTAGCAACAAACCTGCCCTATTTTCCTGATTCCACGCATTGTTTACCTAAACTGTTCGATATACTTAACCCTAATGTAGGTTATTTTACAACACAAGTTACCTGTATTACTAGAATAATCTCACAAGACTCTCGTAACACCAAATAATACAGTACATAGATCTTAATTATTATTATTAATGTATTTCTTACACTTGCTGAGTAACGGTTTATATATTACCTGTAGATTCTTGTTCTTACTGTAACTTGTAATAAAAATACCTAATGAGTAAACTCAAATCGAAACTATTGAGTAACGGTGTGTTGAACAACCAATCAAACTAGTGTTAAGCCTACTACTATCTGCCATGCAATTAAAATATTTGTTACAAGCATTTCTCTGTTAAAACTAAAAACAAACACTGCTTGTACATAAATATTTTCATACTGTACAGACTTCTGACCATTATAGTTAAAATTCTACATTATTTTTTTTCACTAACAGCTTAAAATCCAGAAGCAAATTCCATTGTGTGTAATCAGTTAAATGTGGGAAATCGATATGACACGTGCCCACGTGTACTTGGAAAGCGAATTTTTCACCCTCGTGCCTCAAGCTCCTGGATTCCTTTAGTTTTCAAAATGTTTATTACAATGTTTTAATATCGTACTTTTCGTAAAGTAAATGCTTATAATTATCGAATAACGATATCACAGGTTATTTAATTGGTGAATTCACTTAGAAGGAGGGGGTTAGTGGTTGGCGTTCCGAACTGTGAATTCGAGGACCCGCACTTTTGGAGCCTTGAATGCGTTATAACAGTGACGGTCAGATATTAATTTTCGATTACAGTACCCCTAAAGTTGGCGGCGTACACTAACGACTGGTTGCTATACCTCTATTCTGTTAGTTCGAAATCAGCGACGGCTAGCGGAAGTAACCCTTGTGTAGCTTTGCACTAATGTTTGAAACAAAATCATAAAAAAATGTTTACTTGGTAAAATACATTCGCCATCTGCTGATTTAAAAAAACACAAAGGAAAGCTTCTTCTACATTTCTAATAGGTTAGTAACATGATACGTGTGAATCATGTAATAAGATCGTAACTTGGGGTATTGTGATACACGATCTTATTACATGATTCACACACAATACCCAAGTTGATACACGATC
>NW_013674953.1:11581-24844 GCF_000517525.1 Limulus polyphemus | reverse complement strand
GTACAACGTTTCGACAAGGTTTTGTCATCATCAGGTACATTTGCTGTTGTGTTAAACTTATATTAAAGTTTTTCTTCATTACCCATTCAAGCCGTCTCCAACCATTATTAGCACTGGATATGTTTAATTTTGGAACTAAACCTATAGGATACATCATACCAAGTTTACCAACCTTAATGTTTAAGAACTGTCGCGTGAAAGCAAAGAAGAATATAATAACATGCAATCACATTACGTCCGCCATATTTAATGCCGACGAGGCCTTTCAATTACATTACGTCCGCCATATTTCGCCAATATCAGCAGTTTGTTAAATTTAGTAAACTGTATGATAAGAAAGTCAAATTTAGTAAACGTATTTAGTTCATAAATGATGACTTAAGAAAGAGTATATGTGAAATAATTATATTTAAACTAGCCTTGTGGGCTGTGATGTGGATACAATGTTAAGACTAAATATATTCATTAAGCTTGAAACTAGGTATTTAAAGTTAATAATGATTTTAGGACAAGCCACTTAATCTTTAGAAATCAGGTCACAAGATTACCTTTTCTAAATTTATAAACATATATATATTTATCATATATAAATATATATTGTTTATTTTTATTTCCAGAGGGAGTTAATTACAGACCTTGTCTGAACTTTCCCTACGGTCTCTTTAGCTCTAAACTTAAAAGCTTACTTGTCACTGAAAAGAAGGCTAAAAAAAAACGCGACAAGGGTTTGTTTGAAGTTAAGCACAACGCTACACAGTAAGCTATCCGTGCTCTGCCCACCACGTGTATCGAAACCCAGTTTCTAGCGTTGTAAAAGTGCAGACATGCCGCTGTGCCACTGGGGGGCGCGACAAGGGCAACAAATTGTTATGCTAGCACACAAAACCACCACACAACTTCATGGTCCTTCCAGGTGAGTTGGTTTTGTAGAAGTGGAAATAATTCACAGATACCTATACCAAGCATGTTTTTTGTTTTACGTGTAGAAGTTAAGCCTTATTCCGTCATTTGACAAAAATCGAACAAGGACGGTAAGGAAGTTTTGTCCTACTAGAAACTTCCTGAAGTAACGTGATACAAGAAATTATGTGAAACACTATACGCGAGTACAGGTATGAGACGGTCTGGTTTGGTACAACCTAGAAATTCTGTATTAAGGCGTGTGTTCAACCTTCCATATATATATATATATTCGCTCACGATACTACGCTGCTTTTTGAATAAAAATGAAATTTCTAACAAGACGCTCTTAGAGACACAGATCTTTAACTTGCATCTGTCGTTAGTTAAATATTGATTTGTTACTTCTTTAATGGAGAATCGGATATCAGGAAAAGACTAAATCTTCTTAATTCAGAATTTTTTAAAGTTAAGTCGAAGTCTTTGCAGAGAATACACTATGCACCTGTGCAGAAATTGGTAGATGATTATGTTAAGAGAAGCGGTACAGAAGTAAGTCTGTGGACTTATAAAGCTAAAAACCAGGTTTCGATACCAGTGGTGGGCACAGCACGGATAGCCCATTATGTAGCTTTGTGCTTAACAACAAACGAATATATTAAGAGGGACGCCATTTTCGAGTCGTTCGTACATGTGTCTTAGAATGAACTCGAATCTTTAACCTGACCAACAGCTTGTGCGTACATGGGCTAAATGGCCAGGTCAGGGATCCCAAGGATACAGGTATAGAACCGTCCCTAAAATAAAACTACCGACCAGGGGTAAGGTAGAAAACACGCAGTCACAAGAGCTTTGTCCGGTTCTTTGAAAGGAATAAGAAAATTGACTGTCACTTTTATAATGCGCTCACAACTGAAAGTGCGGAGTATGTCCAACAGCATCACGTCTCGAACCTGAACCCTTCTATGTGCAGCGCAATCTACACGCTAACCACTAGGCTACATCCGTGCCCGACTCACAAGAAACTGAAATGTCATGTATATTATATGTCTCTTTTGAAATTGTGTTTAAGATTTTTTGACACACCCATAAATAACAAATATAAGCCTGAACAAAGTATGCCTTAAAAGGCAGATGGATCCACGCTAATATGCTTTTTCTGACCTTCCATTTATTTTGAACACTTGCAACTTAAATGTCTTCAGACATTGGAAGAAACAAAAAGTTTAAAACAGCGATGGGGTCGTGATTGCTCGTATAGAACCTTTCAAACTACAGCTACTGCTCGAAGTAGCAAAAATAAGATGTAAATTCTGTTCTATATCATTGTGCATGAAGGCCGCTCCCTCGCAGTCTACGGCACGTTTTAACATCGTGAGAGATAAAGACGTTATTTTAAAACAAAAACTTAAAAGTTGCGCTACGCAAGCTCTGTTCTTCGAAATATTTGTTCGTGATTGTTTTTCTTTCTGCTTTATTTGGATAGTTAAGCTGTTCTTAAAGGCACGTTTTTATCCGAGTTAAAAGAAAAAAACGACCGAGAAAAATGTTGTTATCTTTTTATAGTCCACGAAAATCAGATAAAAAGTATTTTAATATTATTGTTGAAGTACCGAAAAAAATTATTTGGTGAAATTAGTAAAAGAACAAGTAATATTATAAAACTCCCACAGAACAAACGTAGGTTTTGGGATTCAAACTTTTCGTCTTTTTTGACAGATGGCTAAAAAGTCCCCCAGTGGAACAGCGGTAAATCTTCGAATTTGGAACGCTAAAATAAGTGGTTCGATTCCCCTCGGTGGACACATCAGATAGCTCTATGTGGCTTTGCCCTAAGAAAACACACACATGCCCCCCCCTCCAGTTGCACAGCGGCATGCCTGCAGACTTCTACCGCTAAAGTCTTGGTTTCGATACCCGTGGTGGGCAGAGCACAGATAACCCTTAGTGTAGCTTTGTGCTTAATAATAAACATCAACATTGAACATCTTGTTCACAGTTCACGAGATACGAAGATGACGATTCTTTGGTGTTATGTTTTAGCAATAAAAGTTCCAAAAATGATATTTAAATCGCACGTTAGTGAAAGAAAGGGATCAGAGACAAATGGTAAAATACAGAATTATGTTATGTAAACGTAAATTGTTCCGGTATCAAACAATTAATCACATAAAAATGAGTTCGTCTACCGTTATGTGCCTTTCAAAAGTAAAGGAATTTTAATGATGTAAACGTAAACCGTGCTTAACTTTAATGTTTCGCTTCGAGCACGTGATCAATAAACTACATGCAGTATAATGATAGATGTATACACCGTCAACAACTTTTGGTCTACTCTTCAAATTAGAGGACCCCTGGCGGGCAGAATTGTTATGAGGCATCGAATTATGAAAAAATATTTTTTGGTTAGTGTGTTTGTTTCCTGTTAAGCACAAAGCTACATAATGGGCTATCTGTGCTCTGACCACCAAAGACACCGAATTTTTAGAGTTATAAGCCCGCGGACTTACCGCTTAGCCACTAGGGGCGAAAACTTATTATTAATAAAATAACTGTAATAGTTTAGAACGCAGTCACTGGAAGAGTTGAACGGGAAGAATTGAATCATCAACTACGGTGAACGAAAGTTATGTGGAAAGTACAAGGACCGCTCACGTATACTTTTCCATAGAAACAGAAAATTCAAAGAAGAGACCCCAAGCGGCTTATAGCAGAGTTAGTGCTCGATATGAGATACAGCGGTAGCTTTGTGACTCACCCGCAAAGCACGATAAAACATGTATATGAAATTACAGTTTTGGCCTTTTCAAAAGTCTGTTGGATTTTATTAGCGATGAAAAGTCATGCACATCAGACCCAATGATAATGGATAAACACCATGACAGTGACGTTAATGTGTGTGTGTGTGGGTAATAAATTAGATTAGCCCGCCAGAGGGCTCTGTAGCATGCAGTGATCTCATAACACAAGCTTACTAAAAACGCTTACGAATTACTGATTTTCCAAGTAAACTTTCTTATACTTCAAGCCTTTCTAATTAGTACAACATCAGTTTGTTTCACGTGTTTTATGATGCATTTTATGAAATCTCATAAAATTAATGTCTGTTCCATTCCACGTGATACTACTGCACGTTTTAAAATACACGATAACGTACTTGGTGCACGATTACTTCCCCATCAAGAGAATAAAAACATTATAGTCTCAACTCGTGCTATTTAAAGCTTAAGAACGTATAACGCATGTTATTTAATATCAAATGTTAACATACATTCAGTTTTATAAATTAACCCTATTGCGCGATGTAATAAAACGAAGAAAAATTATCCATCTATCTAACGATTCATCATTTCTAAAGAAAATAGTGTATATTTTTATGATGGCTACGTTCTGAATTTTAAACGGTTAGCTCATTAAAATATGTTTATATTGCGTAACCGATCACTGCAGTAAAAAGAAAATACGAATCGTAACTAAGCAACCAATTACATTAAACCATTTTGCACAGATCACTGTAACAGAATCGCATCTGTAACTGAGCAACCAGTTAACAATAAACCATTTTGCACGGATCACAGCAATAATAATTCATCTGTAACTAAGCAACCGTTTAACAATAAATCATTTTGCACCGGTAACTGCAGTATAAATTTATCTGTAACTAAACAACAATAATACATAATTTTGATATCTAAGATCATGTTTGAAAAAAACACTTGCTGAATTACCGTTCATCACTGTAGTCTTAAAACGATAAATCACTGTTTCTGTCTTATGTTATTAGTGAAGCTGATCATTGTATTAAATTCTGAAAATGTTCAAACGAATTTCCGTTGTAAATCAAAGTACATGAGCTGTAATGTAAAAGAAAGAAAAACATGTAACATTTGCATTAATATGAATGTCGTTTGGAGATAACGCTGGACAAAATTTCTTTCCACATCGTACTAGCCGCCTTTTTTTACAGGTTTCAAAATCCTGACTGTAAAGTTATAATATAAAATTCTATTTTTGTAAACCTTCTTGTGGCTCATAAGGCCTGATTCCGTTACATGTTCCAGAACAATCTTGGCTAATCATAAACACAATTAAATCATTTATTCAACCGAATTCAGTCTCAAGGAACAAAATTTACTACAAACCTGATATTAATGTACGGTCGAAATACTGATTGATCTCTTCTGCTATGAATCACACTTATACTCCTCGTCTCTCAAATTCTCTGCTAAAGTCTCGAGGCCCACGTGACTTCTCGAGGTAGGAACTGTTGGTAGAAAAATTAAAACAGTAAAACTTCTACTTATAAAAATAATGTGAAGCACGTTACTGATAAAGTAATTCCAGAACAAATTAACACCTGTTAAAATTATGCACAGTTTTTAGGATTTTGTTTTTATGGCAAAACAAAAACTTACAAACTTTAAAAAAGAAAACAAACAAACTCGAGATAGCCATTAGACGAAAATATTAAGTGACACTGGCACAGCATTACTTACTTAATTTTATAGAAAGATATATTACATGCACACCGTATTACAATTACTAGTATTTGTGTATCAAACACAAATGAATAAATTTAATTGTAAGCACATATGTCGCCTAACATCTTTAATTTCAATATCGTAGACAAAGCCATGAATTTCACCAATAGACTAAGACTGAAATATATTATAAAGGTATTAATGCCGTTAGTCAAATTACAGAGTCTAAATAAGGGGAGGGGTTACTCATACCAAATATATTTTTAACTTTTATCAATGGGGTTGTACATGGATAACTTGCTTAGAAATTACACTGTTGCAGGATTGAAAGCAATGTGAGCGATCAACGTAGATGATGTACGTTTGGCGAGTCAAGTTTTAGGCCTACTGTTGTATTATAGTTAGGCCTAAGCCCTATATAGCAATTACTTGGGCTTAACTCAGATATTAAGTGTTAAAAGGTATTAGTTAGTATCGATAATTATCAATACACAGCATTATGTTAGTGACATCAATACTTGGTGTTATATTAGTGATTTTTGAACATCTACAATTATGCTAGTAGTTTTACCAAATCTTTACAACGAACGTTTCCAAAAGACAACTACAGTACAAACTCAAACAGAGAAAGAAAGAGAAAAGATAAGCCTAATTATTGTGAAAAAAAATCCCAGTATTTAAGCTAAAGTAGTTTGTGCTAAAGTGAATTATATATTTTAAATATATTTTTTACAAACGAAAGATTTTCTTCTTCTTTTTTTAATTTGAAGCATGGAATTAATATTTGGATCAAATGTTCCACACTTCTGTCGAATTTAGACTATTTTAGTGTTGTATTTAAAGATTGATTTCGCACACTTTGTTATTATAGCTAATTTACAACATTCCTGCAACAAGAAAAATGATGTTACCTCTAAGCTATACTGGTATGTACAAGTTGTTTCTACGGAAAGCACTCCAAGCACTGTGATTATAGGCAACTTATCTGTTTTTTTTTTCCCCTGGTCTGAAATAAACATCTATTATTAAGGTTCGATAATTAATGCTTTGCATATCAACAACACCCAAGAAACGTCTACGTCTTCTTAAAATCAATGATACCATCAATATTTTGAAAGTTGAACGACCTCGATGAGATGACGTGTTAAAACTAACAAAAATTTTCAGATGTTGAAAACCTATAACATTAAAGGTCTGGAAAATTGTTTGCCAAGTAAAAATCGATTCTAAAATAATTTCTTGACTTTTTCGGGAAGCAATGTCATTCCTCTTGATAGAGTTAAAATGTTTATATTCACTTTTGCGTATCTGTCCATAAATATGTGTGAGGAAAATATAAATGGAAAACGACACACACACACACACATATAGTGTTTCCAATATATTAAAGTACGGAGTCATAAGGCGATACACCAAACTCCAGAGTCACAAAGTGGTACAGAAAACTCCACCTGTTATGAAACTATACAGCAAACTCCAGTCACAAAGCGGTACCGAAAACTTCAGTAGTAACAACGCTATACAGAAAACTTTAGTAGTAACAAGGCGATACAACAAACTCCAGAGTCATAAAGTGGTACAGAAAACTCTAATCAAACACTATGTGCAACCTTTAGAATCAAAGATATAAAAGAAACTACGGATTCCCATGCTGCAGGGCAAACAACAAAGTCACAAGGTGGGTCATGAAGAAAGTATTAATACCTAGAAATATAGTCTGTGCTATAACTTGATACTGCGGGTGAAGTTTCAATATGACTGAACACCTGGACTGCACTATACAGCGTATAACGAATCTAAGACGTAACCACTGTAAACTTTGTGTCCATTATCTAAGTACAGGAAGGATATTGTATTGTAAATCGTAGCTGCTGTTTTTACTAACAATAACAAGGTGAAGCACTTTGTAATGCTAATTCAAAGAAAGCCATGATAGAGTTTTAGTTGTCAGACTACATAAAATAATAAACGTATAATAAATAGCAACAGGGTCTGTATTAAGATTAAGATGTTATATGAAATTTCATAATATGTAATGTGTATAATAAGTTTACTACAACTATTAAAAAGAATCTGGTCAGTAGTGTTAGCGATTAAGATCACGATGTTGTTGTTTGTAGTTAAGCACAAAGCTACACAATAGGCTATCTGTGCTCTGCCCACCATGGGCATCGAAACCGCTGTGCCACTGGGGGGCAAGATCACAAAAAAACAACAACAATGAAAAGTGATCTCTTTAAGAATGGGAAAAAAAGCCTAAATAGTGATGCACCTATGAACAGTTTCTTGGCAGTGTTTATTTAGTGGGTGGGTGGACAATGTCTGCAGGGACTTCCTCCTTTCCTTCAACTGCAGAGGAAGTGAAGTTCCTTAAGAATTTGACATGCACTATAACAACAAAACAGACTTTATAGAATGTTGGAAGGAATAAACACGTGAGAAACTAACACAAACAGGTGTAAGAGTCTACATAGAGTTTACATAGTACAATAACTTCGAATTGGTAAAATGCACAACTTTGTGATCCTTTGCAGAAAAATTCAGAAAATTTTCTTCTATTTTTTTTAAGTATGTGCTAATGTTTTTGTTGTTTTTTTATCAAACACTAATAATGTCAGGCTTGTCATTAACATAGAAGACTTTAATAGAAAAGGCGAAACTTGTTTCCTCATCCTCAGAAAATTCTATACTTATTCACTCTCTCTTTACACCATATTTGTTTCTTTCGTTTCTTTGAGAAAAACGGAACTTCTTTCACCTTGTCCTTTAACGGAGTGATATTTCCTGTCCCTTGTCGATAATTTAATCATGTTGTTTAGCTGCCTTGTCATATAAACTAGCTTCCTGTCACGTGATACATAACTGTCGTTTCTCGCGTGACGTAGGCCGACTGTCACTGATTACAACATATCACCTCCTACCCTAGGTAATGTAATAAGTGGTGAGATAAATCGGGAGATTTCACCATGGACTTGAGGTAAACTTGATCATTAACTAAGTTACTTCCATAGTAACTGATAGAGCAATAACACTTAAACCTTAGTTATTTGCTTGTTGCAAAGAAAACTTTTTCGCAATTAAATATGAAGTAATAAGAGCTGTCGTGAGTCTTGATTTTGCTAGTGTGGTTGATCTGTATTCTTGACGTAATTTATTTTGAAATTTTGTATTTGTTATATGAAGTGGTACTTTCGATATATATATATACACTTACATACATATAAAATTGTACTTTTTATATGTATATGCTTACATACTTATACATATATAAACACCAACATATACACATATTTTAGTACATACATAAAGACAAACTACAGGAATCACGTATTGCGACTGAGGTGATATATGCGGAAGACCCAGTCTAATAAAATCTATTACCTGGCGCCATCTATTGACATTATTGAGTAATATGCAAAAGTGAATTGCTGACAACAAATCAAGAAATGTGATCGTATATTGATTGCCATGCTAATAAGGATGGGCAAAACTATGAACAACTTAGTAAATCCAAATTTTCCTAATGTATTCAATTAATATGTGTTTTTTAATTAAAGTTGTAATTCACAAAAACACTCTCTTGAGAACAAAAACCAAATCCAACTTTCCTTATATTTCCCTATTTACTATAGTTTATGTTATAAACAAAATTCGTGTCTTAAACTAATTCGATGACATATCATCACATTAGTTTGTCTGGTCGCAGAAGTGTAAATTAGATTCAGCTAAAATTTGAAATATAATGAACTTCTTACCGTGTGATCACTAATTTGGACGAAACAATGAACTTTTAACAGCATATAACTGATCTGGACAAAACAACGAACTTATAACAGCACATGCTCCGTTGCCCCCCCCCCCCCAGTGGCACAGAGGTATGTCTGCAGACTTACAACGCTAGAAACCGGGTTTCGATACCCGTGGTGGACAGAGCACAGATAGTCCATTGTGTAGTTTTGTGCATAACTTCAAACAAACAAGCAAACGAATCTAACAGCACCTAACTAATTTGGACAAAACAAAGAACTTTTAACAGCATATAACTGATCTGGACGAAACAATGAACTTCTAACAGCATATAACTGATCTGGACGAAACAATGAACTTCTAACAGCACCTAACTGACCTAGATAAAACATCAAGCTTTTAACAGCAGATAGCTGATCCGGACGAAACAATGAACTTCTAACAGCACCTAACTAACCTAGATAAAACATCGAGCTTTTAACAGCAGATAGCTGATCCGGACGAAACAATGAACTTTTAACAGCATATAACTGATCTGGACGAAACAATGAACTTCTAACAGCACCTAACTAACCTAGATAAAACATCGAGCTTTTAACAGCATATAGCTGATCCGGACGAAACAAAGAACTTTTAACAGCATATAACTGATCTGGACGAAACAATGAACTTCTAACAGCACCTAACTAACCTAGATAAAACATCGAACTTTTAACAGCAGATAACTGATCCGGACGAAACAATGAACTTTTAACAGCATATAACTGATCTGGACGAAACAATGAACTTCTAACAGCACCTAACTAACCTAGATAAAACATCGAACTTTTAACAGCAGATAGCTGATCCGGACGAAACAATGAACTTTTAACAGCATATAACTGATCTGGACGAAACAATGAACTTCTAACAGCACCTAACTAACTTAGATAAAACATCAAGCTTTTAACAGCATATAGCTGATCCGAACGAAACAAAGAACTTTTAACAGCATATAACTAGCCTAGACAATACAATGAACTTGTAACTAACCTAGACAAAACTTGTTTTACATCTTCTCCTCTTTCCTGGTATACTTGTGCAAAGAACAAACAGTACTAACTACAATGCTTACACCCAAAAATCGTATGTGACGTCGTTCTGTATTAACGTTTTAACCACAGAATTCCCCTCTTTCCAGATTATATTAATAACCAGCGTCACGTTTGTTGAATTATATTTGGACACTTCATCATTTTGGTAATGCAGGTGCCATGAGAAAAAAAAAACAAAAAAAACGGGTAGAATCTTTTGCAATCTTTCAATGATTTTATCACGTTTCAGTCCCTAACCCCTCGTCTTATTTCTATCTCCTTTTTCCTGTCAGTGTGCTAATGTATAGAAAGTGTACGCGTATATGAAAAGTATTATTTGACATGCCATTAGCTTGCTACACATTACAACATCAAGTACTAAAGGTCGGGGAGGAACCTCAAGCGTAGAGCTATAAACATGCAAGCGAAATATTTCACTCAACACAGTCATTACCAAGATTACTCTCCATGTATCGATACAAACCCCGTCAGTTTGGCTGCGGCGTTTAGAGTTTGCTACTGGTTCTTTAAGCTCGTGTTATCGCGATATTATCTACAAAACCCGTGACGTTTCCAACGAGAAAGTTCTCACAATCCCACTTAACAGCGGAAAGCAGTTTCTATATAGAAACGTACACAGTCTGAGTTCCACAAGGAGGGTTGGTGGTCTTCACCAGACTAAGTAAACACTGAAGACATGATAATGACCCTCTCCCCTATCTCATTTTCTACCTCCTTCTAAACGATACTTTCTGGGGGTGACTTGTGCTTATCTTCCTATTTGACGCCTCTCTCTCTCTGGTCATTACCATGACTAAAGCGTGGCATACTGACATGAAGACACGTGAGAAATGAACGGTCAAACGAGACTGGTGGTCAACTTATCGACACTCTTTAGGTAAACACTCAAACTGTGTCGTGGGGTAAGGACGTCCACGGCTAGATAACGAGCAGCTATCGTGAGAAAGTGTCTAGCTGGAAAACTCGTGCAGATGGGTTTAGAGTCAACTGAAACACAGATCCTAGTCTATACGACGACTGCTATTAAATAATTTCCATACAATAAACTCTATAAAGCTTTTCATAATGTCTCACTTGGTTTCGATTAAATATTTTTGAAAACGAAAAATGTTAGCCGTTTTAGAGCACAAGTCTTGTATTTATGTAGAATGTATAAATATGTATACAGAGAGAGATCGCGTTTCTGAAACGGATATTTCACAGCAACTAATTTCATGATTAATTTTCTTGTTTCAAATTCGATCATATTTCCCTTGTTTTAATTCAATCTATTATAATAAAGTTTGATGTTTCAGTGCGCGTGCTAAGTTAGAATCGTATTGTATTTTATCTTTGTTTTAGGTTTAGAAAACCATGATTCACCTCGTTTATATTACGTGTCGATTAACTTATTTATATCGTTTTCAGCCACTCACGAGCGCTAGACAAAAACAACATAGAAATCCGAACTGAGTATGAGTGGTAAATTTGGTTCGCGCATCTGATGAGGAAATAATGAGTTTAAATGTTTAACTGTAAACTTGATGATGGTTTCTTCGGTTTAATGGCACAGCCTGGCGACACTGACTACTGTACAATTCGTTTATTTGAATGTCTAAGCGATGTCAGTTGAGATCGAGGTTGTTCTCGACTGATGAGATCGAATTATTACACGACTCGCCTGTTCGAAAGTTTTATGTAAGTTCCTACAAACTGGACGAATTTGTAAAATACCTGTAAAGATTTCACTAGTCAATAGGAAGGACACTGGGGTTCTACTTATCTCAAATTGGTTAAAGACAGGTAACATTCTCATAACAAAACAATGACACAAGTTGAGTTCCATATAGAGACAGGCAACATTCTCATAACAAAACAATGACATAAGTTGAGTTCCGGATAGAGACAGGCAACATTCTCATAATAAAACAATGGCACAGGATAAGTTCCAAATAGAGACAGGCAACATCCTTATAACAAACCAGCGATACAAGATGAGTTCCATATAGAGACAAGCAACATTCTCATAACAAACCAGTGACACAGGATAAGTTCTAGCAAGAGACAGGCAATATTCTCATAACAAACCAGTGACACAGGATAAGTTCTAGCAAGAGACAGGCAATATTCTCATAACAAACAAGTGACACGAGGCGAGTTCGGGATAGAAACAGGCAACATTCTCATAACAAACAAGTGACACAAGGCGAGTTTCGGATAGAGACAGGCAACATTCTCATAACAAACAAGTGACACAAAGGGAGTTCCGGATAGAGACAGGCAACATTCCCATAACAAACAAGTGACACAAGGCAGGTTCCATATAGAGACAGGCAACATTCTCATAACAAACCAGCGATACAAGATGAGTTCGAGGCAGAGACAGGTAAAGTTCTTTGTCACAATTTCTACAGAATCACAAGGTCAAAACAAAAGAAACTCTTTGCATACTTTTTACAGAATCCTCGATCGATCTGTTAAGGAATGTGGTTATATGGACATCTTATCTTAGTTCTTAAACAAAATCTTTCGTACTGTGCCTTTTGTTTTTCCAGTGACATATATTACACGTGACAGATGGATGTGTATTTGAGAAGCCTAAATTTCTGATTTCATAATTTCGTAACTCCCAAGTAAATAACAGGTGGTCTCGATCACCAGTTCGAGAACTTACTGTTGTTAGATTTTTATCATTCATAGACGTTCTTGGTTTGATACGTTATGTACCCAGACAATGGCTATTATTTCATTCTTTTTTTTTTATCGCGCACGTTAGAATGAATATCGGTTTACTTAATTTATTCACCTGTACTTTAGATCTTGTTTGACATTTCTCTTCACATACGGTTATTGTTATTTGATTCATTTTCTTCGCGCACTTTAAGATAAATATTTGTACTTTAGCTGTTGTTTGATTTATTATTTCTTTAAGGAACAATGTTGTTGGTTAGTTTATCTGTACGCAGACAGTAATCGTTCTTTGTTTTTTCGTATACCCGAGAGAGAGAGTTTGTTTTTGTTTGTTTTTCGAAATTTCTCGCAAAGCTACACGAGGGCTATCT
>NW_013674953.1:9351-10581 GCF_000517525.1 Limulus polyphemus | reverse complement strand
ATCTCCCACCGCCAACTGTTGGGCTACTCTTTTTACCAACGAATAGTGGGATTGACCGTCACATTATAACGCCCCCACGGCTGAAAGGACTAGCAGGCACCCGATAGAGTTCATTGGTCCGTATGCAGACAGGAATTATTGTTTTATTTGTTATATTGTATACCTGAAGAGAACTGTTACTGGTTAAGTTTAAGAACGCTTTTGTTCGTAAACAAGTAGTTAGTTTATCCATTTCTCGTAAGTACAGTAATTGTGGACTTTACTTTGATTGTTGTTTAAGTATATATCCCTTTGATCACTGACGACTTAAACAGATTTTATGCGACTTCATGTAACAGACCTCTACACAAAAATTGTTTCGGTCTCGAGATTACACTATCGTTTTCTGGTACCAGAGAATTCTGATAAACTGTCTGTTTTTTGTGTTTTTTTTCAATATTACCTGTCTAAACGAGGCATACATGTCAAATGCAACAACACAAAACTGTAATATTATTAATAAGACCGTAGTAATTAAAACATTAAACATTTTTCACGTTATTCTTGTTGACAACTGACGTGCATTAAGTCAGAGTTATTGTTGTGTTTATTCCTCTCTCTCTCTTGCCACGTATGAAGATATTTCTATAGCTGTGTTCTCTACGATAACGTGACTTTTGGATATGCATTATTAGCTCGAGAATAGTCTCGTTATTTCCTCGTTAAGAGATCACGTGCAGATTAGCATCGACTGATCGTTAGGCGGAAAGGCAAGATGCGTGTCTTCCAAAACAAACACAACAACACATATGCTTGTCATATGGAAATATATCTGTCACGTGAACAGGGGTTCGTTAATACGTTGACTGCATGCTATAAAAAAAAAAACAACGTTAGATATTGCTGTATTGAACGCTGTGTGTTTTCTCGTTTTTTCTCTTCCAATTGAATGGAACACACTCTACCTAATACAGCTAATATCTGTAACTTGTTTATACCTATACACTATACTACTAAAAGTTCTTTTCATCCGTCTAATGTATATTTTTTTTGCGAAACATACACGCCAGATAAGATAATTTTCTCTGGAGGAATGATTTCCCAAAAACAACAACAACGTGAATGTATTGTTTGTTTGTTTTTGAATTTCGCGCAAAGCTACACGAGGGCTATCTGCGCTAGCCGTCCCTAATTTAGCAGTGTAAGACTAGAGGGAAGGCAACTAGTCATCACCACCCACCGCCAACTCTT
>NW_013674953.1:7473-8351 GCF_000517525.1 Limulus polyphemus | reverse complement strand
ATCTATTTCACCGAATTTGTTCCAAATACATGTTTTTTTTTACTGTGATCTGTTTCACCGAATTTGGTCCAAATACAGGTTTTTCTTGTAGTTGTTGGTTTTAAGACTTTCTCGTCTTCTGGTTTATAAGTTGTTTGAATATTCACCAAGACTTACGGTTAGCTGTCCCTAATTTAAAACTGGTAGACAAAAAGGAAGATAGCTATTCAACAGCACCCACCGCCAACACTGGAGCTACTCTATTGAAATAATGGTGTTTGACTATCACTCTTATAACGCGCCCAGGTCCCCAAAGTGCGGAGTGCGATGTTGGAGTCACAGAACAAGAACATGGACAGTTCGACACGCTAACAACAAGTCACGCCCTGCCCAACTCGTCTGAAAGATTCCACGTATGAACCACAGTGAAAGTATATTTAGTCTAAACATAATCTCAAGTAGATTATAAATTTTTTACTTCTAATAAAAATGTTGGTAATTTTTAGCTTGTGTGATACACATTACCAAAATCCAATATAAAATGTAAATCAAAACCTATCAGTAATTGTGTTGAATTATAAAAGTCGCCTAAAAGACATATAAGTACGAATGTGATCTGTATTTACTGCTTTACTGTTAATGTAACTTTACATAAAACTGTTGTTACTAGCGCCACGGTCGGAAATCGTATTAAATTTCAAATGTCGCTAAGTTTATTGGACTACTGATGTTGAATGCTTGTTTGTTTTGAATTTCCCGCAAAGCTACACGAGGGCTATCTGCGCTAGCCCGTCCCTAATTTAGCAGTGTAAGACTAGAGGGAATCCCAGCCCCACCAAAAATGCTCGCCCTTTCAGCCGTGGGGGCGATATATGTGACGGTCAATCCCACTATTCCTT
>NW_013674953.1:0-6509 GCF_000517525.1 Limulus polyphemus | reverse complement strand
TGGGTGGTGATGACTATCTGCCTTCCCTCTAGTCTTACACTGCTAAATTAGGGACGGGTAGCGCAGATAGTCCTCGTGTAGCTTTGCACGAAATTCAAAAACAAACAAACAAACAGAAAGAAATACGCAGATACCTATGTAGACAGACATAAAAAGCGGTTTCGAGAGGAATATATGAATACACAAGCTTGATAAAGTACGTTAAACTCCTGTGTTCTGGTTTCAGTTTAATCGAACCAAAATGCACTCGTCAAATGAACCCCCGACTGTTGCACTATTTTCAGGGCTATCGCTGTTGCTATGGAAACATTGCATTTTTCTCCAATAATGGAGCTTCTCTTTCCTGGAAAACCAATGTATGCATTCATATTCAATAAAATGGTTTTTAATGAAGCAATGTCCCACTTTGGCAACTGTTTGCTGTTACAGATTATAAAACCACAATACTGAAAAATCATTGCACCTAAAGAGATAGGGTATTTAATCTTAGTCTTGATAACAAAACACGCGAAACTATTATAGCATAGCGTGTACTCGATATATTCATATGTGATGTCTTAATGTCCTTCCACACTGTTTCACATTATCACTTAATTGGCGGTCACTGGCCGCAAAAGTTATTTAAGGGATGAATTTGTAAGGTCACGGGTCAAAGTAGGAAATGGGTATAACTCAAGAAACGGCTCTTTATATCAGCGTTATGGTGGCTGTTGTAGTATCAACTTCATCTGAGTTTATGTATTATTGCAATAATGGCAGCCATTTTGTTTTCATTCTATTCCTCCACAGAAAGTGCTAGCACACTGTCTGAGGTATATTAGATATTCGTGTGTCCTCCCCCACACTGTGTTTATGTTGTGTTATAGAAGATTTAACGTGTGTGTGTGCTATCTGCTGTGTCCACCAAGAGAAATCGAACCCCTGGTTTTAGCGTTATAAATCTGAAACTTACTGTTGTCCCACTAGAGGGACGGGAAATTTAATAAAGTTTTTTCTTGTTGTTGTTTGTATCAGAACGTGGCGCTATCTATGAATGTAGTTAATGTTAACGTATTTCAAAGATAATAAATGCTCGATAACATCAGTAATGGGAGTGGAGGGGTTTTGAACCATTTGTTAATAGTAACATGTCCTTTGTTCCAAACTATCATCCCACAAAGTTTGGTTGAGATTGGCCCAGCGACCTAGGAGTAGGTAGATAAGGGACAAACAGACAGACACGCACATATTTTTGTGCTTTCTATAATATATATATATATATAGGTAGATACAGATAGATAGATGTAATAGTTTTTTGTTTTTGGTGTAAGGGTGTAGCGCCATCTATGAATGTAGTTAACGTTAACTTGCTTCAAAGATAATAGGTGCTCAATAACAGCAATAATGGGGAATGGCGGAGGTTGTGAACCACCAATAACATGCCCCTTGTTCCAGACTATCATCCCACAACGTTTGGTTGAGATTGGCCCAGCGACCTAGGAGTAGTTAGATAAGGGAAAAACAGACAGACACACAGATGATTGTGCTACATATATATATATAGAGAGAGAGAGATTGTGCTGCTATGCATGTTCTCTATTTAACATGATGTCATATAATACTCCGTGCACAGCAACTATGGTCATATTAGAACTGAGAGATATTTTAAATGTTGCTCCCCCTTTTGTTTTTGCTCATACTTGTACATGGAGCTTGTTATCTGTGGCCTAGTATTAGCCTAAAGCCTAACTTTTCTTCATTGAATCTCTGATAAACATAACAAAAACTTATATAGAAAAAATGTTCTTTATTCTCTCTCCATCGACAGATCTTGCATTAAAGAACATCCGATGCAGCTGTGTATTTCGGGTCTGTAAATTATTGGAATAGAGTTGTTTATTGTGAGTTCAGAGCCTTAAAGATCACTAGAGCGGAGAAAATATGACAAAGAAATGAAAAACAGCCTTTTATTAACTGTTTTCCATCTCTTCTACTAATAGTGCATGAACCTATTATAATTCTAATACAACCCTGAAGAAAGTTTTTGTTGTTGTTGTTGTTTTGGGGAGAGGGATTTCGCGCAAAGCTAATCGAACGCTATCTGCGCTAACCATGCCTACTTTAGAAGTGTAAGATTAGAAGGAAAGTAAGTACTCAGCATCACCCACCGCCAACTCTTGGGCTACTCTTTAATAGGTGAAAAGTTACAGGATTCGAACCCGGGTAAAGCTTCTCAGCCACCAGGCTGTTCACTGAAGAAAGATCTAGAATCAAATACTTTCCATTTCACTGTTAACACGCTGTTTTTTTTTCTTATAAAAACAAAACATTAACCACCTGGTGACAGAAAACAAAACACTGTTCAGACCCAAAAGCGCTTGAGTTATCGGGTTTATTATTTTATCACTATAAGTTAGAACAAGACTACTTGTGTGTTGTAAAAAAAAAATGCTGACTTAATGAATTGTTTAATAACGTGAAAAAGGATTATAATAATAAAAGAGGTTAATTAAATTCAAAATTAAGAAAGTGTTTCTCGAGAATTGGTAAACTGGTTACAAGAAAGAACCAAAACAGAACCACCAGTTCTAAAATGCTCTCTCCTGGCAATTATAGAAGCTATAAGGTATATTCTTTTCAGTTAAATTTCAACCGTCAGTGAAATTTAAAATTCTGTTGAATATACGTCGGAAATTAAATGCCATACATGTCCTCTAATTTTAAAGTATTAAAGTATTCATCAATGTGTGGTATTGTCCATATTTCTATCAAGGAAATATAAATATTACACACGTCTCATCATGTTAAAGTTGTTCTTAAGCACTTACATCAGTCGCATAGTAAAAAACAAAATATGTCTTAAGTAGACAAGTACGACATGGGGGATTTACTTAATGAAACTAGAAAAAGCATTTTTGCTTAATGTATTTCGGATTAGTTAACTATAGAAATGGACACAATTAAGATATGCTGTTGAAAATAAATCACACTTATTGGTCTGCGATGTTACTACAGTTTAAATAGTTGTTATTGTTTCATGAAGATAATGAAGAACAAGATAGTAAAACTCTAGAATAAACAGACAGAAACATACATTTTTTTATACTGTTTAATTAAGTTCAACTAAATTAGGTGTTGTTGTTTTGTTTGGTATATGGTATTTTCAACCTGAACATAATCTTATATAACACCAAACGATTTCTAAGATTCAGGCATAGTCGTCCCTAATTTGAACTGTTGACCTAATGAGGGCTAACCAGTCAACAACACTATTCTATGCGACTATTCTCAACTGAATGGTGGAGTTCAACCCCATAGTTATAACCGAATAGCAGAGTTCAACCCCATAGTTATAACCGAATAGCAGAGTTACAACCCACACTTATAACCGAATAGCAGAGTTCAAACCCACACTTATAACCGAATAGCAGAGTTACAACCCACACTTATAATTGAATAGTAGAGTTCAATCCCGCACTTATAACGCCTCCATAACTAAATGTGCAATATGTGTTTAACAGCATATCGCGGCTCGAACCTTGGATCTTCCGATCGTCATTCAGGTTTCTACAAATTAAAGGAATGGAAATTCCGAGAAATCCTTTTATAAACCTTTGGAAATGAATATAAAAAAGGCATGATGATAGAGAAACTGATACAGTAGTCATATCTTCGGGAAAATAAATTAAGGAACAGTTCATTCCTATTTTATTAAATTATATATTCATACATATATATATATATATATATGTAAAGAGATAGTTAAAGAGTTCAGAAAATTATCAATTGAACCTATGTTTCTAGGTTTCTACTTTTGTTTAAGTTCTGAGCTCCACTCCCAGTTTTTGACAACGACTGGAAATATTACATACAGATCCTCAATCCTCTTAAAATACAGATGAAAAAAAAAAAATTCGCAAGAGATTAGTTACATGGATGCACGTGAGTGATATTTGGCACGAACATGTAAATGGTTGTTCAAAACAAGAACCTACCTTTATATTTTGGAAATTTTCAATTTACCTCCCGATATTGGGATAGAGATCAAGGGGGTTTTGAGGGTACCCAAAGTTGGCACTGATTTACATGAAAAATTACCAAGATTATGTAAATTGTCATTCAAAACACACACACACACTCACACACACACATATATATATACACACACAACAACTGCATAATTGTCCTGTGAAATTTTAGAGGTAAATTCTTCTTTATATGACAGTAAGTGGTATACGAGGCCGTATGAACTATTATAACAATACTCAGTTTGTGTCTGTCCTGAAAATGTGCGCGTTCTTTATTTCAACGGATTGAAACAAAAGGCGAATATAAATATACTTCAATAGACATTTTATACAACACTATATTAAACGTTTATCAAACTTTTTAAAAAAGGTATAACGTTAGGTCATAGAATAACATTATAAGTGTATTTATTGATTGTATTAAGTACGGTAAAGTTTAGCCCTAACTAAACTAAAGCAAGAAACGTACACAAGTTACACTGTTAATTTATTCCTTTATCGAATATAAAATGTACTTAATAAAGGCTTAACTAATGTTAGGCCTAAGACAAGTGCACTTGTAGATTTCGGTGACTGCGATTAGAATTTTTTTGTATTATTATTGAAATCCTGCATTTAAATAAGCACTGTTGCAATAGAGATACTAATTTGACAGCAAAAGTTTTGCGGGTCTCTGGTAGTTAAATTTTTGTAATTTAAAAACATTATGTAACAGCATACTTTATAAAATTCCGCAGATTTAGTACATCTTTCTGTTACTAAAGCTTGATTATTTGATTTTGTGTTTTGTTTACCTTATTTGGCACTCAGAACTTAGTTTCAAATCTACGTGTTTTTGTTATGTATGCATAAATTGTGGTGGTCTCCAAGCGACATGTTTCGGAATACGATATAGCGTTGTTCCTACAAATCGTGTTCTTTACACTGTACTCAGTTATACCAAAAGGTAGGGGGGGGGGCTTTCTCATCGATTCTTTAGTATGAAACACGATCACTATTTTCCCCCTCTTTATCTACATAATTATGTTTTTAAAAAAAGAGATAGTAACCGCAACTTAGAAAACGTTTTGCGAGATATGCCTAACGTGTTTGTACATATCATAACTTGTAATGTTGCATTTCTTATCGGGGTTCACGACGCACTAGAGCGGTGGTCCCTTCACAAAGCGATAAGTCAATAGAATAGGGACGTGCACATCATACAGCAGACCACATTACCTGAATATTATAAAGGTGCAGAATTCGCACTCCGCCCAGAAAGCCGAGATAAAATCCTCGTTCTAACTGCAATCTGTATTCTTGCATGGTGAAAACGTTTGAAAGTGGTTCGTACTTCAGGCAACCATTGATATGTTTTTATCTCGGATTTCCACAACATACATACCGGTTTGTAAATGGAAAGACATTAAGGTTTTTATATGTCTCTTCTGCATGAATAGCAAAGCCTATAGTGACGGCGTGTGGATATTGATGATAATGGGAGTTTTATACCAACGTATTCCATTGAACCGATATATGCCGCAGTAAAACCTGGCGGTGATGTTGTTCATTAAGACTTGCTGGGGAGCCGACATAATGGCTCAGGCAGGTATATCTAAGTATATAAAGTCTAGACCGAAAGCTCCAAATGGATCTCTGGTATCTTCCTTTCCATTCGGAAAGGAATTTCTAGTTTTTTAAAAAAAAATCCCAACCTTCCATCGAGAAAATGGGTTGACTCAATTACTTTGTAATAAAGCTTTCGTGAACACGTGTTTACAGTTCTGAAAGCAAGTTCAAAGAAATAGACAATATGAGATGTTTGCCCCATATATAAGGAAACCAGCTATAAGCAGACATTTGTAAGGTGACTGAATGTCACCACCACAAAGCAAAGTAAACTTCACATTGTAACTAGTATTGTCAACAACCAGTTTCGGATGGTGAAAAGTGGGTCGGAGTGGTTTTTAGGAATCCAGACAGCAAATGAAATAATTTTTGTTTTGTTTTTTTCCAGCATAATTTAAATGCATTATTGAATAGTTATTGCAAGATATATATATACAAACATAGCGATGATACCCAACTGATAAGGTAATACATTATAATCTATGCAAGTAAGAACGCGAGAAAAGAATATGTAATTAACTATGCTCGTAACAAGTTTGATTTTTTAAACTTCTCTGTATGTACGTAACTTGGTCTGATCGGTAGTTAATATACATACACATATACACACTGGCATGTACACATATATATACACACCCATACATACACACACACACACACTGGTATGTACATATACACACTCATACACACACACTGGTATGTACATATATACACCCATACATACACACTGGTATGTACATATATACACCCATACATACACACACACACACACATATATATACACACACTGGTATGTACATTTATACACCCATACATACACACACACACATATATACATACACACTGGTATGTACATTTATACACCCATACACACACACACACACATATATACAC
>NW_013674952.1:20621-25623 GCF_000517525.1 Limulus polyphemus | reverse complement strand
ATGGAGTGTAATTAGGTGCTGAGCTTAGTTACTTACCCATACTAACACATTATAACTAGGTAGTGTCAGTATGGAGTGTAATTAGGTGCTGAGCTTAGTTACTTACCCATACTAACACATTATAACTAGGTAGTGTCAGTATGGAGTGTAATCAGGTGCTGAGCTTAGTTACTTACCCATACTAACACATTATAACTAGGTAGTGTCAGTATGGAGTGTAATTAGGTGCTGAGCTTAGTTACTTACCCATACTAACACATTATAACTAGGTAGTGTCAGTATGGAGTGTAATTAGATGCTAAGCGTAGTGAGATACCTGTTCGTACTAATATTATAACTGGATAGTGTTGTATCTTATCACCAATGTCTGATTTATGTTTAAATGCACGTCGTGATAGTTTACATCAACTGGAAATACTTTAATTATTTTATTTCTTGTCTTAGAGGGTTACATTCTACATGGATCTTTTTTCATGGATTAAACAAAAGAGTTGCTAGTGTTCATATGGTATTGCTGAAAAACGAATATTACGTTACCTTAAGATTCTAAAGAAAGAGTAGGAATATGTGTTGTGGGTTAATAGAAAATGTTAGTAGTGTTTTACGAGATTGCTGAAAAATGAATATTACGTTACTTTAAGATTCTAAAGAAAAAGCAGGAATATGTTGTGTTGAGTTGTGGGTTAATAGAAAATATTAATAGTGTTTTACGAGATTGCTGAAAAACGAATATTACGTTACCTTAAGGTTCTAAAGAAAGAGCAGGAATATGTGTTGTGGGTTAATAGAAAATGTTAGTAGTGTTTTACGAGATTGCTGAAAGACAAGGATTACGTTACCTTAAGATTCTAAAGAAAGACAGGAATATGTGTTGTGGGTTAATAGAAAATGTTAGTAGTGTTTTACGAGATTGCTGAAAGACAAGGATTACGTTACCTTAAGATTCTAAAGAAAGAGCAGGAATATATGTTGTGTTGAGTTGTGGGAAAATGTTAGTAGTGTTTTATGAGATTGCTGAAAGACAAGGATTTCGTTACTTTAAGATTCTAAAGAAAGAGCATGAACGTTTCTATGGATTCATGGAAAGAGTTACAATAGTATTTTACGAGAGTAAAGAAAAACCCGGATTACTCCGAAGAGGATATCCAGCTCATGAAACAGTACATTCTAATCTTTATAAGTAAAAGTTTAGAAAAGTACGATCAATTAGCTACATTAATTGCAAATCGATTTTTAATCTAAGTACATAGCTTTCTCTGATCGGAAGTTAAGATTAATTCTATAGAAGGACCAGAAACATATGTGTTACGTACACCACGAACGTATTTATGGATTAATCGAAAAGTTACCAGTGTTTTACGAGATTATTGAAAGACCAGGATTACCCTAAACCTTCTAAAGAAGAACAAGGAACGTGTGTGTGTGTTCTGTATATTATCTATGTTTTTTTTATAGATTGATGGAAAACGTTACAAGCGTTTTACGAGATTATTGAAAGACCAGGATTACCCTGAACCTTCTAAAGAAGAACAAGGAACGTGTGTGTGTTCTGTATATTATCTATGTTTTTTTATAGATTGATGGAAAACGTTACAAGCGTTTTACGAGATTATTAAAACACCCGGATTGTTCTGAAGATTCTAAAAAAAAGGACCAGAAACGTGTGTGTTGTACAGAATATGAGGTGTTTAACTAATATGACACTTAATTAGGTACCATAATAATAAACGTTGCAGGGAAGCCGAACCTCCTGTAAACGATATTAATATGAATCTTCAGGAAACCGGGGCTGTGCTTAAATTTTTATTTTATTTTTGTAAAATTGGATAAACGTCGTAATTTGCGACAGTACAAATAGATTCCAACCTGCAATCACAACAACAGTATTCTAGAAATTAAATAATGTTTATAAGCTAATTTGAAATTTCACCAAATTTAGTCAAAATTTGACTGTAATAAGAATCATTTTACAGCCAAGTTAGTAAGCTGAATCCAGTAACTAACTTGTTTCTGATACGTGTGTTCGTTAGTAAGTTGAATCCAGTAACTAACTTGTTTCTGATACGTGTGTTCGTTAGTAAGTTAAATCCAGTAATTAAATGTCTACTGGTTAATATCTAAGAAGCAGACGCATGTCATACATTAAAAAAGAGGAAAAATCCTGGAGTTATTGTTTGAAATTATTAATAATTCATCGAATATTTTATTACATATGTTCCTCCCCACTACTAATATTATTTCACAAGATGACAAATAAGTACGTAGTTTAGTTATGTTTGATATCTTGTAACTTATAAAGCCCAAATAAGATGGATTACATTTTTGTGCGTTTTTTCCCAAAACATAGTACGTATTGTGATGCAGTTGTTTTTTGGTCTCTAGTTCACTGACTCAGTAATTCATAAAAAAATATTATTTCTGACTGATCGACATGCGCTTCAAAAACATAAATGTGCTTTACTGTTAAGTTTTGGTTTAATTTTTGTTAAGCCCAAAGTTATCTGTGTTCTGCCCACCACGGGTATCAAAACTTGATGTTTAGCGTTGTAAGCCTGTAGACTTACCGCTGAACCATTGAGGGGCTTTCTATTAAGACAACAACAAACGTGTAACATTTCTTTAACAAAAATTATCTGAGTTACGGCTCGAACGTTGATCAACTAGTTGTCAAGTGAATATTTTACTTATTTCACTACCAGACACAAGAAAGTAGAAATAGTTTTATGTTTTATTAAATTATTTTGATAACAAAATTGTATTAATTTTCAATACTCGTTATTTATTAACATGAGATCACAAAGCAAAATATTTCTAATATAATCGCCATACATCTATATATTGTGTGATGTCTAAGGAGTAGTTCGAACATTCACGTTAATTTCTCAGATTTCCTGGATTAGAAATCTTATAATGTAGCTCGCGAGGTATACGTCTAGTACCCGGATCTCGGAAACTACCGTACCTATCATCACCAATCATAACTGGGTAATATTTTTATAACTAGGCAGTATTTTTTATAGCTGAGCAATAAATAAAACAACTGAAATTTCTACAAAAATTATATGTTTCAAATTTAACCAATAAAAATTACAAAAAGGAGTAAGTTTCAAATGTAAAACGACGAAAAAACAAACTTAAAAAAATTAGTTATTTTTTCTTTAGTGAACATTTTGCGAGTGTTGCAACAGAAAAGCAAGGAACTTTCATTGATAACTGCGTCTTCAAAGAAATACTTCAATAAAATCTACTCTGTGATGTAATGCTGTGACGATAGCTCATTTTAAAACTAAAATCTCAATAAAATAATTTTTCTCATCTATGATGAACATTATTTATTGTCAGGAGTGAGTAACATTGTTATAGAACTGTCAGACAATTCCAGAAGAGGCCGCTGGCCCAATAAGCTTTCGCAGGAATAACAATTATTCATACCTGCCCGGAGGGCGAGTTTTTCTGCTGGTTATTATAATGCTGTATTAAAGATGTTACAGATAAAATAATTTTACCAATCTGTCTCCTTATGATTGTTTTAATTTTTCCAATATATATATAAAATGACTGGAAGGTTTTTGTTTTTAAAGAGAGCTGGAATTGAACGACAAAAAACTAAATTGTTAAAATAAGTTTTTTTCCAGGTAGAATCTTTAGCTAACAAGAAAAGTTTGTTCAGTATTTGTAGATTTTAAACAAGAGGTTTAAGATGTTTTTGTTTATTCATAAAAAATTAGCCGAGACAAAAAAGACAACAGTATTACCACGGAAAGACCATTGTTAGAATAATATATGTGTAGTCAACAAGAGGTTTAACATGTTTTTGTTTATTCGTACAAAATTAGCCAAGATAAAAAGATAACATTATTACCACGGAAAACCATTGTTAGAATAATATATGTGTTGTCAACAAGAGGTTTAACATGTTTTTGTTTATTCGTACAAAATTAGCCAAGATAAAAATATAACATTATTACCACGGAAAGTCCATTGTTATAATAATATATGTGTGGTCAAGTTAATGGAAAACAAGATCGAACACTGGACTTGCTGCTGGTCTGAAAACAGTTATCGATGTTTCTAACGGGTGGTAATGGATGTCAGAGACCTCTATGGTTCAGGTAAAACGGTCAGTAATTTCGAACTACTAACCAAAAGTTGTATTGTAGAGAAATTATATGTTAGCTTCTATGTACAGTACACATTAACGCATGTTACACGAGTCTCGAATGTGTCATATTCGGCACGCTTCTGATTAGTTTAAAGTTCGTTCATTCATACATCTTCAACGGGATTCGGTCCATGTTTTGGACCAGGGAGGGTCAGGTTCAGCGTAAACCTTTAGGGCTAGATGCACCTAGCAATGATAGACTAGAGGGAAGGCATCTCGTCGACACCACCCAACGCCAACTCTTGGGGTACTCTTTTACCAACGAATAATGGGATTGACAGTCACATTATAACGCCTCCACGGCTGAAGGGCGAACCCGCTACTAGTTTAGAGGTTTTCGATTCCTTTGTAGCAGTAAATCCCAGAATTTGGTAGTGTGGAACTTGCAAACTTTATGGTACATACAATATTGATTTCATAAGTGTTGGTGGTGTGTTATGACTTTATGTTATTTAATATTCATGATCTGCACGGTACTTTTCACTTTAATTCTAATTAGTTCAAATGAGAAATATATTACTATATAATTTACAATCGTTTCGGTCTTTGTTACCCTGAACAATGTTGCCCACTTGTGTCAAAATTTGTATAATATCTTATTCCATGACGAGGAACCCACTTTGAGACTAATAGTGGTTGGAGACGGCTTGAATAGGTAATGAACAAAAACTAATATAAGTTTAACATAACAGCAAATGTACAACGTTTTGACAAGGTTTTGTCATCATCAGGTACAAGTAATTTACACTGACACGGATATATATATATAGAGTATTGAACAAAATAACCCTACTCTAAACCAACACCCAGGGGTGCCTAAATACCTCTTCTAAGTTTTAC
>NW_013674952.1:11507-19828 GCF_000517525.1 Limulus polyphemus | reverse complement strand
AGATCCATCAACAGGGGCAAGGTAGTGGTAAAATACAAATAAACGCCCATAGAAACAGTAAAACGCAAAATACAAAACTGAAAATTTGTATGTATCTCCGCATGGACCCAAGAAACCTTCATGCCAGATTTGATGAAGATCCATCAACAAGGGCGAAGTAGTGGTAAAATACAGATAAACGCCCATAAAAGCAGTAAAACGCAAAATACAAAACTGAAAATTTGTATGTATCTCCGCATGGACCCAAGAAACCCTTCATGCCAGATTTGATGAAGATCCATCAACAAGGGCGAAGTAGTGGTAAAATACAAATAAACGCCCATAGAAACAGTAAAACGCAAAATACAAAACTGAAAATTTGTATGTACCCCGCATGGACCTAATAAACCTCCATACCAAATTTGGTAAAGATCCACCCAGGACCTGCGAAGTAGTTACATGGACATACAACAGACAGTACACAATGAAATAAATCACTTGTGGTATTCAGCAAATAAGTTTAAAAGTGTGTGCAAAACGCAGACTTCGGAAACATTATGCAGCTAATAAGAATTCTACAGTAAAGGAAAGAAATATACAAACAGAAGTGGACAAATAAGCAAAATCTTTATTCAAATAGGAAAAAGACGAAGATAGTTCTATTTTACTTCCGCACGGGACGAAGACAAGAAAATTCACTACCTAAATTCAGATAAAATGTTAAAGTGCGATATATACCAGAACCCACCGTCACAGGTTATTCTAACTAACATCTATAGGGATAACAACCACTAACTCATACCAACTTGTGCAAGTATCTGTGTCATCCTCGAGATGGGCTCGCCCGTTCTCAGGGGAGACAGATACAAAATCTAAGTGATACGAGTTACTATCTATTGAGGTATGCAACCTTTAGGTTTAGTTTGTTTTTATGAACAATATTCGGTGAACAATAATGTCATAACTACAAAAAGAATACCTACGCAGAAAAAAAGTGTAGGAAACTATTATGAAATATCATGTTTTCTGTTGATTCGGTATTCATATTCTTGTCTTCTAACAAAAATAACTCACGTAAGAGGTATTCACGCGACTACTGCGTCACTGATTCTTCTGTTTAGGCGATGATAAGAGAGAGAGGAACTTTTTTTCCACCAGACTTACTCGACACAATGCATCGTTCCACTAAGCAAAATCTCTATTGCATGGAATTATTTGACTGTAAAAAAACGTTTAGGAAAGAGGGCTAAGGCTGCTGGTATACAATTACACGTGGCTTTACTGTACACATCAACACTATTACAAACCAACTCACTGTGTTTGATTTTAGAAATAGTATACTTTATTATAATACAGATAAAAAATTTATATTTGAACTTGAACAATCAGAATTACCTATAATGTTAATAAATTTTTATTTCATTAGCTTAATTAACTAAAGGAAGAGTCCAGGGTTAGAGTCCCGTACAGTCTCAAATTTCTTAGGGAATAACGCTACCGACGTTATATATATATATATGGAGAACTAAAAGTAATAATTAAGATAATAAACAGAAGTAATTAGTTAACACACAATGATCAATTTTTAAGCTTAGAAGAAATTCTGAAAGTGTATTGAGAATGAATAAAAATCTTTAATTTACGATAAAATGTAGCACATATATATATATACGTACGATAGAAGACAAGGAAATATAAGTGCCGTGATGAATTATCCATTATTTATGGTTACCAAAAATAAATTATTTTCATGAATACTGCCACAAAAACTAATTCTGTGTACTCTTTCTTTGATTTTGTATTTTGCAGCCTTTACTAATGAAGATTTAAGCAGTATTCCACATCTTGAACAGTTGATAAATGGAAACGGGATCAACCAAGATGTCTGCATTAATTTTGAGCTGGTTAAGAAAAAAATGGGAAGTTTAAAAAACGATAAGACTCCTCGGCCAGATAATATTTTCCCAAGGGTTTGAAGGAGGTTAAAGACTGGATATGTGACCCACTTACTACTATTTTTGTCAGTCCTTGAACAGTGGGTAGGTATCAGAAGATTGGAAGTTAGCTAATGTAACTCCTCTTTTCAAGGGAGGTGATAAATATTGTCCCAGTAATTATAGACCCATTAGTCTTACATCATTTGTGGGGAAATTTTTTTAATATCTGTTAAAAAATGCTTTACAAAGTCATATAACAAACAGGATCAATGTCACAAGTGAGGTACCC
The DNA here is from genome assembly GCF_000517525.1 of Limulus polyphemus. Lineage (NCBI taxonomy): Eukaryota > Metazoa > Arthropoda > Merostomata > Xiphosura > Limulidae > Limulus > Limulus polyphemus. Next base: position 17,623 of record NW_013674952.1, on the reverse strand, counting down.
CAGGCTCAGTCTTATAACCTTTGCTCTTTTTGATTTACATCAATGACATAGATGAAGGAATAGTCAATAAATTACTTAAATTTGCAGATTATATTAACGCCTTGGATGTTGCTAGCTGTGAAGAGGATGCTGCTGATTTACAAAAGGATTTAGATCATTTAATGAATTGGGCAAATAAATGTTAGATGGGTTTTAATCATAATAAATGCAAAATAATGCATGTGGATTATCATAATTTGAATTATAAGTACAATTTGGATGGGAATAACCTTAACAGTGTGCTGTTGCTAGTGGTAGGGCAAATAAGATTTTAGGTTGTATCTACAGAAATACTGAATATGAGTCTAAAGGGTTATAATTTCATTGTACAGGTCACTGGTTAGGCCACATTTGGAATACTGTGTTCAGTCTTAGACTCCTTACCTTAAGAAAAACATTGAATTGTTGAAAAGAGTTCACAGAAGGGTTTCTAGAATGGTGGCTAGGATGGAGGGATTGTGAGATGAGGAGAGGCTGAAATATCTTGAGTTGTTTTCTCTTGAAGTTTGTGGGGATCTGATTGTGGTGTGTGAGATTATAAAGGGAATTGATAGTGTTGATGCATCATCTTTTTTCATACTTAACAGTGAGAATAGTAGGACTAGGGGACAGAAATATAAATTTTGGCAAGGTAGGAGTCATCTTCAGTTAAGATAGTTTCATTTTTCTAACAGGGTTGTTGGTCTTTGGAATGGGTTGCCTTCGGATGTTGTAGAGGCAGTAAACTTAAGTGAGTTTAAGAAAAAGCTCGATAAGTATGAATGATAATGGCTGGCTTTAAGATTTTTTAAAATTATTTTAATTTAGTTTAGATGATGGAACACTAAATTTAAATGAGTTTAAGAAAAAGCTTGATAAGTATGAATGATAACGGCTGGTTTTAAGATTTTTAAAAATTATTTTAATTTAGTTTAGAGGATAGAATAGCCGAAATAGACCAATAGGTACCATTTTGTCCAAAAACATTATGTTATGTTAATTATCAATAAGACAGCATAACATATCTAAATACGACTTCAATACAGTCATTTGCCCGCGTTATGATCTATAGTCAAAAATTGCGAACCATGTACAGTTAAGTTAATTTTCATGTTCGTCTCTAAACGTTCGATAACTTAAACTAATAATTTGAAATTCGGTATACTTAACATCCCCATTATTACTGACGTTTCCACTTAGCGTATTTACAATATGTATAGATGATATCACAATGCAAACCTGGTCCTTTTTATGTCAGATGAAGCACTATGGAATTGATGAAGGGTAATTGAAGTTCACTGTACTCTATTCGGCCGAGTACTTTGATTTTTGGATTCTAATAAATGGACGGTATACATGATCTACTTATTAGATCATGCAAACGCATATAAGTTGTAAAAGAAATAAATACTTTTAAGGCTAAGACTTTTTTCTTTGCCACCAGGGAGCGTAGCACATAAAAAATACACCACAATGCTACATCGATATGCAATTATATTTTTTTTGGAAACTAAAACAAGAAGCTTGTAAAATCACAGCTAGTTTTTTGGTAATTTGGGAAGATGTTAAATTGTTGTACAGGTAAAAGCTTAGAGGACATGCGTGTTCTTCGTGTTGAATAATCTGCACTAGAAACATTAATGTTCATCTACATCTGACTCAATGAATCAAAATACTGTATAATGTACTCAGAATCTTGCTGAGGGCACTAATAAAGTTACTTATTTCTCTTTCAGTAATCATGAATTTATATTTATCCGAATAAATAATTAAAACATTTCACAGCTAGTTTTCGGCTGGAGGACTTTTCAGATTTAGCCTAACGCAGCCAAGTAGTTAACGTGCTGAATTGGGGATACGACGTTACATGGTTCGCACCCCGTTATCACACATGCACACACAAAAAAAAAGAACAAAATTAAATCGCGCCCCGAACTTTGAGGCCGAATATGTGTTATAAGAGTGACGGTCATATCCCACTATTTGATTAGAACTAAGAGCCACGAATTAGCCGTGGGTGGTGTTGACTCTAGTCTGTCACTTCAGTATTATGGACGGTTAGCACTGATAGACCTCGAGAAGCTTTATCAACAACAACAACAACAACAAGTACATTAGATGAAGCGACTTTGCTTGTTTGTAGTTAAGTTTTACATAATTCTTTTGTATACTTCTGTAAATCTTAAAGTCACTCTTATATTTCAGTCTACATTGTTGAATTACATCAAAGACATTCTGTTCATCGAGTTAGCGTATTTAAAGGTTTTAAGAATAATCCTTCTTCCCATTTGTTAAATCATCAATCAGACTCACCAATCAGAGTCATTCATTATCACTCTGCCACATTTGCTTATCACCGTCTCTTTTTTCTTTGGTGAAAAAACAAACAAAAACAAATTCTACTAACAGGTTCTGTCATTACGATTGATGTTTTGTGAAACTCACTTTCATAAGTCACACAACAAAGCCATAATCCCATTTCTTGACCATCAATCACGAAGCAAGTTCTGAAAATCATGTCTAGTCTTTTAAAGCATCTGGAAAGGTGACGTTATATTATTATGTTTGAACTGAATGATGAGATTGTAATGGTTTTTTTTGTCTCGTGACGATTTTTGTGAGCTGTAAATCCTAAGGAGATTTTCACCGATATCTCTATTGATAATCACCAGAAATACTTTTAATTTCACACATTGTTCTCGTGTCTTTCTAGTCCTCGTATGTTTCAGAAACATCTGGGTAATACTGAGATAAGAAAATGTTGTTAATCGACCAGTGAAAATAGTAGATGAAGCCCAAATGGGGGAAACCTCGGAATTCTGGGGAAAACCCTTTTGGTTAGCTTTCTTGCGCTTCTTTAGGACACAGGTTATAAAGTTGTTCGCTCACTATTCCCCCCCCCCCATATTTTAAAATATTTTCCTCGCTGTAAAGAATGTCAGTCTGATTATTAATAATTTGGATGGTGACGCTCTTGTTGCTCTCCCCTCTCTGCCGGTGGCTCATAACGCTCAAAATCGGGTTTCGATACCCGCGGTGGAAACAGCGAAAATATCTCATAGTGTAGCTTTGTTTATTTGTATGTAACTAAGCACAAAGCTACACAATGGGTTATCTGTGCTCTGCCCACCACGGGTATCGAAACCCGGATTCTAGCGTTCTAAGTCCGCAGACATACCTCTGTGCCACTAGGTGGCGTGTAGCTTTGTGTTTCACAGCTTACAAAATACGCCCGCCCCATTGAAAAGGCGTTGGAAACTATTTGAATTTTTAAAATAGCCAAGTTGAGATTCTCTTTTATACTGATAAGATCTTCTTGTTTTTGTTAGACCAGTGAAAGAGTAATATATGGTATTCTAAATCACTATCTATCCTCATAAGAGATACGAAACGATAATGTATAACAAAATTTAGACTTAATTAATATATACAATATGAAGACTGTCATATACGTTGTTTGTATTATCTTCATTTACTTTTGGAATCTTATCATTAATTTTTACAGAGTTAAGAGTCTGATCAGAGGAGTTAAAAGGAGTTTTTCTGGCAGTTATCGAGTTATCTAGAATAGCACGGAACCAACTGGAAACGAATGTACCTCATATCTACTGAATAATGGTAAAGCTTCAGCTGTCAAAGAAGAGCCGAAGAAGCTAAAGATGAAATATAAAACTGTATAGTTTTCTTGTTCATGGTGGAAATGAATTTCACTGTGCTCTATTCGGCCGAGTACTTTGATTTTCGGATTCTAATAATAAATGGACGGTATACATGATCTACTTATTAGATCATGCAAACGCATATAATATGTAAAAGAAACAAAATATTTTAAGGCTAAGACTTTCTTCTTTGCCACCAGGGAGCGTAGCGCGTAAAAAAGAGGGCACTTTAAGATTCTCTAAGCCTATTTATTTGACTTTTGCAAAAGAAAACAAAGTACAATTAACAAGCGAAAAAAATCACGTTTCTGCCTGTGTAGCCACTTACAAAAAAAAAGAAGAAAAGACAATGCTTGTGTTGATTTGAAAGATGGTATACAGATGAACTGATTTCAGAGCAAGTATCAAATAGATTTGAAATATGCGTCTTTTAGTCTCAAAACTAGTCTTTATTTTTATGTATTGCGTTTGGAGCATCTCGTTTCAATGCCCAGCAGTAATGAGCCATCATGCTGATGTCCAACTTTCCCTGATACATCTTCTCAATTTCCCTGATGTCTTAATGAAACCTTTCCCCTTGTTCATAGCTGACGGCACCGAGATTTTCAGGGAAATAGTCAATATGTGAGTGTAAGAAATGAACTTTCAAGCTCATATTACAACCCAACTCTTTGAATTTATCGAGCATGTTATTGACAATATTTTCGTCGGTTGGGTCTTTGTTGTTTTCTAAAAGTTTGTCAATAACATATTTAAAGGTAATTCACGCTTCTTTTTCAACTTTCCTCATTGTCCTTTCGAACTATTCATCCGAAGTCAATTTCCTAATCTGAGGCCCAACAAAAATCTCTTCTTTAAGTTTCGCTTCTGAAAGATCTGAGAATTGTCCACATAGATACTTGAAACAGTCGCCATTTTAATTTGCACATTTAAAATAAAATATTGTTGTTTAGGTTCTGATTTATCTACAGAAAGGTGTGCTTCATACTTAAAAACATATTTCTAAACCCTAAACTTAAGAAAAGAAGAAAATACTGATCGATTTATTTCTAAAAGCACATCCTAATCCTCGTTTCAGGGAGTATTTCTAATAGAAGTACATCGATATCCTGTTTTCTCTTAAACCTGGCAAGCTACAATATCCCCAGGGAGGTTAATAGCTGATACAGACTGTTGATTCTTGGTTGTCAAGAAACATCATTTATACATTTATCGTATATATATATATATATATATATATGAATATTGTATAAGCACATTTATATGAACGCTTATATTTTGAAGTAAGACTGATTATATATACATCACACCTACATACATCAATGTAATTATCAAAACTTACTAGATGAGGTTTAAAGTTAATTATAGGCACTAACTCTGATTAGACGACGATGTTTCAAGATCATCACAAGTAGTAAGTCTGATTGGTTGACGATGTTTTCAGTTACTTACAAGTAGTAAGTCTGATTGGTTGACGATGTCTCAAGTTACTCACAAGTACTAAATCTGATTGGTTGACGATGTTCCAAGCTTATCATAAGTACTAAGTCTGATTGGATGACGATCTTTCATGCTCATCACAAGTACTAACTCTGATTGGTTGACGATGTTTCAAGCTCATCACAAGTACTAATCTGATTGGTTGACGATGTTTCAAGCTCATCACAAGTACTAAGTCTGATTGATTGAAGATGTTTCAAGCTTATCACAAGTACTAAATATGATTGGTTGAGAATGTTTGTAATACAAATAACTTTCTAGAACGAGTGATTGTTAGTAGAACGTAAATAATCTTTGTTAACATTAATGATAATGCCATGTATCGTACACGGTAACGAGCAGAAAGTTACACTGGAAACTCGGCAAGACTGGAAAGTATGATTGTATAAGCAGAAAGTTATGCTTAAAATTTATAAAACTTATTGACACTTTCTTTAGACTTGTATTCAATATTTCTGTAGATACAACCTAAAATCTTATTTGCCCTACCACTAGCAATAGCACACTGCTTGGATGGCTTTAGAGACTGATCGACTATTACACCAAGATCCCCTTCCTTCGTAACACTGTTAAGGTTATTCCCATCCAGATTATACTTATAATTCAAATTATGATAACCCACATGCATTATCTTGAATTTATTATAATTAAAACTCATCTGCCATTTATTTGCCCAACTCACTAAATGATCTAAATCCTCTTATAAATCAGCAGCATCCTCTTCACAGCTAGCAACACCTGAGACCTTAATATCATCTGCAAATTTAAGTAATTTATTGACTATTCCTTCATTTATATCATTGATGTAAATCAAAAAAAGTAAGGGTCCTAATACTGAGTTCTGAGGTAACCCACTTGTGACATTAATCCAATTTGACTGAACTCCATTTGTAACAACCCTCTGCTTTCTTCCATCCAGCCATTCTTCCCTCCAATTTG
>NW_013674952.1:7966-10816 GCF_000517525.1 Limulus polyphemus | reverse complement strand
ACACATACAAATTTTCAGTTTTGTGTTTTGCGTTTTACTGTTTTTATGGGCGTTTATTTGTATTTTACTACTACTTCGCCCCTGTTGATGGATCTTCGTCAAATCTGGGTTTCTTGGGTTCATGCGGAGACACATACAAATTTTCAGTTTTGTGTTTTGCGTTTTACTGTTTTTATGGGCGTTTTTTTGTATTTTACCACTACTTCGCCCCTGTTGATGGATCTTCGTCAAATCTGGGTTTCTTGGGTTCATGCGGAGACACATACAAATTTTCAGTTTTGTGTTTTTCAGTTTTCATGGCAGTTTTTTCGGTTTTCTTTTTTTTTACAATTACATATAAGGGAAGCCACTTTTCATGTCCTAAGAGAACCTTTCATTAATCATGAATTTACGTAACTTCCGTCCAGGGGACGAGTACTCTAGCTGTTATAGAGTAAAATTTGCTGGTTTTGTAATATATGGCTGCATAATGGCCCATCTCCGCTTTGTCTACCGTGAGTTAAAGTTACATGTTTTATGTTTATTTATCATGGTTATAATTTTTTATCAAAGAGTAACTGTAGAATGATATATATATATTAACTATATACTTTTATGCATCAAAATTTAGGAACCCATTATTCAAAGTATATGCAAAGTTGTCATTTAGTATAGAGTCGTTAACCCTAGAATTATCGTTAGGTCCCGTCGTTTTTTTAACGTTTTTTATTAAATGTTTATGTACGAAGTTGTTTGTGTGTCCATGACTTTGTTAAGTACAAGACTTCTAGTAACACATGTGTCACGTAAAAATATGTAGACAAAAATACCTCCAATATTTCAGTTAATCCTACTAATTACCGCTAGGGTCCTCTGTGTATTTGACGTAGAAAATGAGTGGTTTCACGATATTTAGTTTTGGTCAGTTCTTTAGATTGAATGTTGTGACAGGCAAAAACATAAGATGACTTAATAGGATATAATAAGTGGATCTCGACGTTATTAAACAGTAAAAACGAAAGAAAAGAGAAGTCGATAACTGGACGATTGATAATATCAAAAACCCTTTCACCTCTGATGATGCGAAAAAACCGGGTTTCGATACACGTGGTGGGCACGGCACAGTTAGCCCACTGTGTAGTTTTATGCGTAAGAACAAACAAACAAAACAAAGTCATAAACAATAAACATCTGTAAACATTTGAAGTATTAAACTCTGCAATAAGTTGCTTTTCGTGAGATTATTCACATTTTTAGACACTTTAAGGCTAGTAATCGCCCTTCATTCGATTAAGTGCTCCTTTATATCACGTGAGAAACACTTAATCCACCATATGTTTTATATGTGGAGAGGTTTGAAGATTTTAAAACCAAAACTTTTTTTTATATATTTTTTTCATGGCTTCAAATTAAGTTCGGAGCTGTTTGTAAAACACAGCTACTAGTGAGTAAAATTTAAGACTAAGGTACTTTGATATAAGATAGCGATAGATCATTTTTCTTCATTAAGTTGCAACTGTGGTACGTGTACCACTGGTGGTACAGGAAGTAATTAACATAAAAATTATAGAATTTGCATTAAACCAAATTTAAGCTTTCCGCGATATTCTCGCTATTCCCCTCATTTCAAGACTGGTTCTCCGCCTACATAGACTCACCAGTGTTTTCTGCTCTTCAAATTGACAAAAATGATACCACACATTCATCAACAAACGCATGCTTCCTACTAATGGGTAAGGGTTAAAAACATTAAAATTTTGCTTCTAGGATTTTTGTTTTTTAATTAAGCCTGGGTCAGTATTTCAAAAAAAAAAAAAGAGTCTGAAAAGTTTAAGAGCCGCTTCCTCAAATGATGGTGTTTCCTGATTAAGGCTGTGACAAATCACTAAAAATGTCATTTCTAGACACAACGTAAAGCGATCGGTAAGTTACCGTCGTACAAAACTTTCTCGGTACAAAAGTTTAGAGGGTAGTAACTTTGACAAACTCTAAACAATATTAATGTTTATCTTCATTTAATGATAAGAGTCTCTGAGGAGTTTAATGTACTTTTTTTTTTGCTTATTCAAGCTGACGATTTCAAGGGGTATACCTCAAGCTGACGATTTCAAGGGGTATACCCTTTCATGCCTTTTATGATTCAAAATATTTAATGAAGGGTTACATTTTAGAAATAATCAAAAGGCGACTAGATCTCGGAGTAATAACAAAGAACATCTCAAGCCATTCGGTGAACAAGGTAATTGCAAGATAGGCGACAAAGTGCTCCCCCCCAAAAAAAACAACAACGTCTATACAGCTTTTAAACCCCTAATGAGAAATTTCCATACGCGGGTCTCCAGATATCGTTTTTCAAAGAGAATTATTTTCACGAAACTTAGTAAAGTTATTAGATGCCTTTCAGATAGCCGAGAGAGAGAGAGAGCAGAGCGCGTGTAAACAGTGCTTTACATAGAGAGTAGAAAGTAACACAAAAATAGTTTTCTAGTTCCTTCGTCAACGCTTGGCGAGGCAGAAACTCATTTACTCATTTTTTTTTTTCATCTACTCGCTTGAATCTTCGTAAGTGTCTTTCTTTTACAAAGTGCTGTTGAAATAACCTTTTATATCTCGGAAATGTAGCGACTATAAATATACTTAGTTCCGAACTTTAAAAACAAAAACCTAATTATTCTTAATGAATAACGCCTAACTTGCATTACTTTTAAGCAGGATTACGCTGAATTTTTGTTCATATTACAGTACTTGTTATATTTTTAGGTCGCCGATGAGTCAGCGATAAGTTTACGGACTTACAACACTTAAACCCGAATTCGGGCCTGGCATGGCCAGGTGGTTAGGGCGCTCGACTCGCAATCAGAGGGTCGCGGG
>NW_013674952.1:3343-7042 GCF_000517525.1 Limulus polyphemus | reverse complement strand
TATTAGTTACAGCCGACTAGTTTCGGTAATACAGTTACCACCATTAGGGCTAATATCTGATACTAGCCCGAAATCAGTCGGCTGTAACTAATAATAAATATTTCACCTTGCATTGTGCCAAAACAAAAACGTCGGTTTTTGTGTTTTTACTATTAATATAGCAGTACAAAGTGCCTGAAAATAAATTATAACTATTGCTAATCCTTATTCTTACAGCAACTTTCCCAGGTTTCATTTTCTCAGCCTGAATATTGTTTAATTATGTCGATCCGGCTTCAACTTGTTCATGATATGTTATATCTTTGTCAGATATGTATGCAAAATTAATGTATTTGAGTTATGAGATTCAAAAGCACGAGTATATATCAAAACTTAAATAACTTTACATCGTACTATTCTTTGTTCAGAGTAGATCGAACTCGACGTGTAGCTATGGCTTCTTTATGAAAAGATTTTGTGGAAATATATTGTCGAAGAAACCGCAACGCCAGCTGAAATACGACATGAAAGACAGTTGTTGATCTTCTGTGGCTGACCTATTTAAACTGTTCAGTTTCTTACGGAGTGGCTAACTTTCGTAAAAAACTAAACCCAATAGCTTAGTATCATCGATCAGAGTAGATGAAATGTAAAAATCGGATACCAGGAATAATTTTTTGTAAGATTTATCGAAGTCCCTGTTTTAATAACAAACTAGGTTTTGGTCAAATCGAACGACACTATAATTCTATACGAAGACGCTCCTTTCATAACATATCCAAAAACTAAGGAATAATTAACCTAAAACTAAGAGCAAATCATAAACACAGAACTTCCAAATTTTACACATGCATAAACAAATCATTCCTAATTAATACATATAGGACATATTATGTCGTAAGGACTAAAAACTACACATACCATTCATTACGTGTAAAATCTGAAGCAATACGTATTTACATCCAGTATAGAAGTATAACAAAGCAGTAAATATACCCTACGCTGATAAGAATTCTTGATATTAACTTCAATAGAATTGTTTGGCTTCACCACGATCAAATGTTCTCGAATACCCACAAATTTGAAGTAGTCAGTATATGCTTTCTCTTACTAAATTCGATTAGTTGCTCTAACATAATGACTGTTACTTACAGTTTCTGGCCCTGATTCATGCACTCATCTTGAATACAACTTATTAATGTGTTTGTTTGGTTGCTCTAACATGAATGACTAGAGCTTACAGTTTCTGGCCCTGATTCATGCACTCATCTTGAATGACAACTAATTAATATGTTTGTTTGGTTGCTCTAACATGATGACTAGAACTTACAGTCTCCGGCCCTAATTCATGCACTCATCTTGAGTGCAACTTATTAATATGTTTGTCTGGTTGCTCTAACATGATGACTAGAAGTTACAGTTTCTGGCCCTGTTTCATGCACTCATCTTGAATGCAACTTATTAATGTGTTTGTCTGGTTGCACTAACATAATGACTATAACTTACAAGTCTCCGGCCCTGATTCGTGCTCTAAAATTGAGTGCAGCTTATTAAATAAATTAAGATCGTCACTAGCTTTAAAACAGTAGATAAAGATTTGATCTGGAAAATAAGATTGTGAAATGTTTTAGTCGTTTACAGTGGATGAAGACTTGGTAGTTGGGTTAACATATCACATGATAATAAAAATTAAGTGAAGTTCATACAGCTTGTGTTTAACAATACTCAACAATGGTCCTTCAATCACTATACATTTACTTACGCTTGAGTACCCCAATGGCCCAATGGTAAGTCTGTGGGCCTTATAACACTAAAAACCAGGTGTTGATATCCATGTTGAGTACAGTACAGATAGCCCAGGTATGTAGCTTTGTGCTCAACAACAAATATTTTTGATTTTTTTCACAAGTTGGAGTAACTCAAACATACCCGAGTTTTCTTATGTAATGCTGGAAGTTATTATATTTTACGTTCTTTTGCACCTAGTTCTTTCACTTTATAAAAAAGTGTAATTTTGCTTTATAAACATTATGTCAATTTATTAAAATTATTAATAGTCCCATTTAAGGCAACTGCCTTTAAAGCTATTATTTGAATTTGGGGTATGTTGAGATTAAAAGCACAACTTTTTTTTTTTATTCAGCTAGTTTTATATAATTGTACTACAAAACGCCACAGTGGAGCTTCACCAAACCAAAACGTAGTTTTCTCGCCTGTGTAATTTCTTGGTCAGTTTAATGACGAATTTCTTCTGGATTTTACGTGCTGTAGTCCAAAATCATTACAACACATTAGTGTAATGAGCATGTTCTAACAAAGCAAGTGAATCATTTATTTCCAGCCCGGCATGGCCAGGTGGTTAGGTCGCTCGACTCTGTGGGTCGTGGGTTCGAATCCCCGTCCCACCAAACATGCTTGCTCTTTCAGCCGTGGGGACGTTATAATATTACGGTCAATTCCACTATTCGTTGGTAAAAGAGTAGCCCAAGAGTTGGCGGTGGGTGGTGATGACTAGCTGCCTTCCCTCTAGTCTTACACTGCTAAATTAGAGACGGCTAGTGCAGATTGTCCTCGTGTAGCTTTGCGCGAAATCCATAACAAAGAAACAATATTTATTTCCAGCGGATCTAAATTAGAGACGGCTAGTGCAGATAGCCCTCGTGTAGCTTTGCGCGAAATCCATAACAAACAAACAATATTTATTTTCAGTAGATCTTATAGATTGCCAAGGGGAAGAATGAGGGATCTTTCACGTTTCTTCTTCAGAAATATAATAGTCTTCTCTCTTGAAACTAAAATAAATCCCCCCCTCTCCGTCGTATGTATATATTTTCTTTTTTTTTGCCATGAATGATTAATACATTGTTATTTAATACGCTGTTCATTTGATATGTTGTTTATTAAATACGCTGTTTATTTACAAATAACACACTTTACGTTGAAGAGGAGCAATGGTAAGATTTTGAAATGATTTGGTTGTTGTTAAGCGCAAAGATACAAAATGGGCTATCTGTACTCTGCCCACTACAGAACCTTCTTCGTAAGCCTGCATAGTTACCACTAAGCCACTTAGGAGGGGGGGGGGGGCGCTTTGAAATAGAGACTTTCTTGATATTAGTCCTTACGACATAGTTATTGCTAGTAGGATCACCCAATCTTGGTTTTAGTCCTTACGATATAGTTATTGCTAGTAGGATCACCCAATCTTGATTTTAGTCCTTACGACATAGTTATTGCTAGTAGGATCACCTAATCTTGATTTTAGTCCGTATGACATAGTTATTGCTATTACTATCACCCAATCTTGATTTTAGTCCGCACGACATAGTTATTGCTAGTACTATCACACACAATCTTGATTTTTAGTCCTTACGACATAGTTATTGCTAGTACTATCACACAATCTTGATTTTAGTCCGTACGACATAATTATTGCTAGTATGATCATTCAATCTTGAGTGTGTGTGAAACATTTTACAACGTTCTACTTCTTTGTTATACTTCTATACTGGATGTAAATACGTGTTGCTTTAGGTTTTAAACGTAATGAATGGTATGTGTAGTGTGTGTGTGAAACATTTTACAACGTTCTACTTCTTTGTTATACTTCTATACTGGATGTAAATACGTGTTGCTTTAGGTTTTACACGTAATGAATGGTATGTGTAGTGTGTGTGTGAAACATTTTACAACGTTCTACTTCTTTGTTATATTTCTATA
>NW_013674952.1:2222-2900 GCF_000517525.1 Limulus polyphemus | reverse complement strand
CTTACGATATAGTTATTGCTAGTAGGATCACCCAATCTTGATTTTAGTCCTTACGATATAGTTATTGCTAGTAGGATCACCTAATCTTGATTTTAGTTTTTACGACATAGTTATTGCTAGTAGGATCACCCAATCTTGATTTTAGTCCTTACGATATAGTTATTGCTAGTAGGATCACCCAATCTTGATTTTAGTTTTTACGACATAGTTATTGCTAGTAGGATCACCCAATCTTGATATTAGTCCTTACGACATAGTTATTGCTAGTAGGATCACCTAATCTTGATTTTAGTTTTTACGACATAGTTATTGCTAGTAGGATCACCCAATCTTGATTTTAGTCCTTACGACATAGTTATTGCCAGTATGATCATCCGATCTTGGTTTTAGTCCTTACGATATAGTTATTGCTAGTACTATCACCCAATCTTGATTTTAGTCCTTACGACATAGTTATTGCTAGTACTATCACCCGATCTTGATTTTAGTCCTTACGACATAGTTATTGCTAGTATGATCACCCAATCTTGATTTTAGTCCTTACGATATAGTTATTGCTAGTAAGATCACCTAATCTTGATTTTAGTTTTTACGACATAATTATTGCTATTACTATCACCCAATCTTGATTTTAGTCCGTACGACATATTTATTGCTAGTATGATAATTCAATCTTGG
>NW_013674952.1:0-1542 GCF_000517525.1 Limulus polyphemus | reverse complement strand
GACTGGAGAATTCAAGTGTTCTATCTACAACACATTTTTCTGGAGAGCCCCCTGTTATTCTAGGGTTCTCATGTCTCGTTCGCTTCTCTGAGCTAAGTTAGACTGGAGAATTCAAGTGTTCTATCTATAACACATTTTTCTGGAGAGCTCCCTGTTATTCTGGGGTTCTCATGTCTCGTTCGCTTCTCTGAGCTAAGTTAGACTGGAGAATTCAAGTGTTCTATCTACAACACATTTTTCTGGAGAGCTCCCTGTTATTCTGGGGTTCTCATGTCTCGTTCGCTTCTCTGAGCTACGTTAGACCGGAGAATTCAAGTGTTCCATCTATAACACATTTTTCTGGAGAGCTCCCTGTTATTCTGGGGCTTCTAACCGGGAGAGTTCACGCGTAAAAACTGTTCTATATATCTTAATACGTGCTCTTAAACTTCGTTATTTATAAATGAAACGTTTGACAAAAATATCTCTCTATAAAGCGTTGAAACATGCGTGTGTATTTTAATTCATATATAATTTGCTTTGTTCCAACTATTTGTGTGCTTTGGTAAGTAAGAGATTTAGTTTCAGTAAACTCACGTTGATAAGACAACTTTTAAAGCAAATCTCGATGTTACTAATACTGCAACTTTCAAAACGCAGCTCTAACGCTCTGCCTATAATTTACTTCAGGCGTATACTTTGTATTAGCCTCTAACAACTTTCAAATAGACTAAACATTGACTTTGTTTAACACACGCTTGACTAACAAAGCAGGCCGCTAATACATTCGAACTGAACGTATGAGGGCGCTTGACATTAAGGACAGGCGCTTTTACGAATAATCCATTCAAGTGGGCTATCATTAGCGCAGTATTAATTTCTGTGAAGTTATAAAAGGAGAAAACTGTAGAGAATTAGAATAAACATGCTTTAACTTCATGCACTGAACCGATCGTCTTCGATAAAGACAGTTCAGTAAACTTGATTAACAACTCGAACCTTTCCAACCGAATGCCATATATAGATCCTGTAGAAGTTTGCTGGCGTTGTGAGGACTAGAAATGAAGGCGATAGAATAAGTAACAACAATAAGATAACAAACCACAAATAACTAAAGAATAAGATCTGCAACTGTTTGGTATAAATATCCCGAGATAAATTATTATTATTAGACGTTGTCAAAAATACTCGCAATTTTTAATTACATTACAGAAGAACGTGCGAGTCAAATGTAACATAATTTACTCTATGATTACACAAATATACATAATAAAAGGAGTTGGGCATCTTCGAAAATGGAGTAAGAAAAATATGAATGTAATTTTCTCTTAAATCTGTTTAAAAAATGCTGTATGAAGAACAAAATGCTATATGTAAAAGAAAGAAATGTCATAAAAGTCTTCAGTTAAAGAATAAATAACGTAAACCATTCAACATAACCCGAGCAAAAGGAAGTGAAAACACTTAAACCATTCAACATAACCCAAGCAAAAGGAAGTGAAAACACTTAAACCATTCAACATAACCCAAGCAAAAGGAAGTGAAAACACTTAAACCATTCAA
>NW_013674951.1:20898-26733 GCF_000517525.1 Limulus polyphemus | reverse complement strand
CTTACAAATTTTGGTTGAGATTGATGAGTTATGGTGCAGACAAACATACATTTCGTATATATATATATATATATATATATATATGGATTATAAAACGTAGAGAATATTTGAACACATGTATAATAATGCTTGTATCTTTCTAGATATGTATGTGACTTTTACATTTCTATCTTTTCATTAAGAACTAAACATAAACTCTAAGTTGTTGCTCTCTTATGCACGTGCAGTTTGGCCATGATTTACATCTGGATATTTAGAACTAATTTATACAGATCAGAATAATGAGACAGTCCCTAGCGTCAACAGCCAACCACCTGTGATTAGATAGGATATAACAATCCATACAGTGGTTGAAATCATCCAACCAATAGAGAATGAACATAAAAAGTCACGTTGATAAGTTCGCGTTGATAAGTGATTAATATTTTAACTATAAAAATGTGTGACTAAACGAAGAAAAACGAAATTTTTGAAACAATTGCTTCAAGAAATAAGTCAATTAATCTACAAACATCTTACGATCTTTACCTACTACCGATAAACAAAGCGATAACGAAAGGTTGGTCCAGCGTAAGAGATACTTGAAACTCGGATGTTAGAGATGAAGACGGAGAGAATCAGAGACAACAATAAGAAAATGTACTGAAGTAATGGTTCGCTAACTTCAAAGGTCAAGTCATTTATACGTGATGTTGTTACTACCTGTCAGATAAACTATGGAAGTATACTGATACACAGTCAACAGCTTTAAAAATACATGTTCAATCAAAACAGATAAGGCCTAGCTAAATAAAGTATAACTACGGTTCACACAAACTTTAGCATTTGAGGTATTTTACGACTTAACTAGCACTAACATGTAATTCAGTGCGTGAATGAATAAACCCATATATAAAAGAACTGAACACAATAGAGAAAAACATTATTACAGATGAATAAAAAATACCAGCAAACGTATCTGTATTTCGGAATAGAGACATCAAGTGATGACAAGAACAATCTTTACTTTTATTGTCGGACATTTTGTTGTACAACACAAGTCAACAATTAGACAAGTGCATTGGACAAGACCAATCTGTAACTTTCATTGTCGGCCATTTTGTTGTACAACACAACTCAAGAATTAGACAACTGCACTGGACAAGAACAATCTTTACTTTTCAATTAGACAAGTGCACTGGACAAGAACAATCTTTACTTTCATTGTCGGCCATTTTGTTGTACAACACAACTCAAGAATTAGACAACTGCACTGGACAAGAACAATCTTTACTTTCATTGTCGGCCATTTTGTTGTACAACACAAGTCAACAATTAGAAAACTGCACTGGACAAGAACAATCTTTACTTTCATTGTCGGCCATTTTGTTGTACAACACAACTCAAGAATTAGACAACTGCACTGGACAACAACAATCTTTACTTTCATTGTCGGCCGTTTTGTTTTAACATCACTCTCTCCTTTCAGAACCACAACACAAGAACATCAGCTTAAAAATTATTGAAAAAGTCAACCAGGTGTTGATGCTAAGCCTCAGAGTGTGTGATATTTCCCAAGGGCCGAATTAATGCAGTCCAATACTATGTGTTCATGTTCGAGAACGTGTATATAAACAGGTTATAGGTTTAGTTTGTGGTATTTAGCCAGAATCGAATGTTATCTATATAAGTATGTATAAATGCATGAGTTACATCACGTGTAAGCTATCAGATTAAAATAGAATTATAAACATGTTGTAACCGGCAATATCTACTTAACAATATTCAACTATCAACTGTATTACATCTACAACTCTTCGTAGTATCTAGCGCCATCTCGTGGTGAAAAATAACTTCATGTCTGATATTTGTGTTACATATCACACGAGTAATAAATCCAGATACTGTTGAGAGTAATATTACACCAGGAACATCGATAACAATTAATGTTAGACGGTGGAACTTTACGTTTCGAATTTCGCTTGGTGTAGTTATTTTTTCTTTTATTTTTTTTCTGCTTACATTCAAGCTTATACACTTTGAATGCCAGAGAAAGTTTGAAACGCACAACAAAAGTACGCCTCAATTGACATGTTATTGATAGAATCTGTCCCGTTTACACGTACTGTTATCTGCAATAAAAACAGCCAATAAATCTTACAGCCAGAAGAAATTATTAGACTGTGTAACGAGTTAACTTCACAGTGTTTTTGTAATGCTGTAAGAAATAATTAGACTGTGTAACGAGTTAACTTCACAGTGTTTTTGTAATGCTGTAAGAAATAATTAGACTGTGTAACGAGTTAACTTCACAGTGTTTTTGTAATGCTGTAAGAAATAATTAGACTGTGTAACGAGTTAACTTCACAGTGTTTTTGTAATGCTGTAAGAAATAATTAGACTGTGTAACGAGTTAACTTCAGTGTTTTTGTAATGCTCTATAGGCCTTTTACACTCGTGTAATTCTTGAAAATCTCTTTAAGACTAGATCAAGAATGTAATGTTTAAAAAATGTAATAGGCCTAATACTAATGTGTTTTAGAATGTAACAGACGTAACACTAATGTGTTATAGAATGTAACAGACGTAACACTAATGTGTTTTAGAATGTAACAGACGTAACACTAATGTGTTTTAGAATGTAACAGACGTAATACTAATGTGTTATAGAATGTAACAGACGTAACACTAATGTGCTATAGAATGTAACAGACGTAACACTAATGTGTTTTAGAATGTAACAGACGTAACACTAATGTGTTTTAGAATGTAACAGACGTAACACTAATGTGTTTTAGAATGTAACAGACGTAACACTAATGTGTTTTAGAATGTAACAGACGTAATACTAATGTGTTTAGGTAACCTTCCTACTGTGGAGGATACCAATAATAGTAAGCTTCCTACTGTGGAGGATACCAATAATAGTAAGCTTCCTACTGTGGAGGATACCAATAATGGTAAGCTTCCTACTGTGGAGGATACCACTTTACTAGTCTGTTCTGCTTCTAACAAAACTTGTTCAGAATTATATACGACAGATTTGAGTCCAGCATATTAGAACAAATGAATATATAGAGGACTGTAACAAGCCAAGCGTTACACAGGACTTTAGCCGGCTCAACGTTACACAGGACTGTAACAAGCCAAGCGTTAAACAGGACTTTAGCCGGCTCCACGTTACACAGGACTGTAACAAGCCAAGCGTTACACATGACCGTAGCAAGCCCAGCGTTACACATAACCGTAGCGAGTCCAGTGTTACGTAAGACTAAATGGGTATATCATTAATCACAGTTTACGAATATTATCAAGCTCTACCAAGTATATCATTAATCACAGTTTACGAATATTATCAAGCTCTACCAAGTATATCATTAATCACAGTTTACGAATATTATCAAGCTCTACCAAGTATATCATTAATCACAGTTTACGAATATTATCAAGCTCTACCAAGTACTTGAGAAACAATCATTTAATCACAGTTTACGAATATTATCAAGCTCTACCAAGTATATCAGTAATCACAGTTTACGAATATTATCAAGCTCTACCAAGTATATCATTAATCACAGTTTACGAATATTATCAAGCTCTACCAAGTATTTGAGAAACAATTCCTTCGAGCACAAGACAGTTTCCTTGCCATTCTTCAATCTTAAATGTGTAGTTTGTTAGAACAAAGTTTATAAAGCTCTTTCATGTTGTGTTACGGAACACGTTTCTAGTACTTTACACCATAACGAAACGATAAAAATACTTTGACTTTTTTTTTAATATAAATTATTACCTGTTTTTTGTTGTCAATCTTTATAAGTTGGTTTCCCTTGTAAAAGTGAAAGTTCGGAGTTTAATATCTAATTGGCAAAAATAAACAACAAGACAACTTGTTTTGAAATAGGCCTAACTTCAGTAACATGTTACAGTAACTGTAAAAGCTAAGATGTGTAAAATATCCAATATTTAGTTTTTTTTAGAAAATGAAGATTGCGTGGCTGTTTTATTGTACGTGAGCATGTATACAAGCCTGCACAATTGTAGAGAAATCGTTCTGCGTCATTGATTGAATGACATTAGCGCCCCTAGCGGTGAAGTATTTTCTAGATAAATACTAAACACAAAACATATAGAGCTTGGATTTTGTGATAATGCGCCCTCTGATAGCAGATGATAAAATAGTGATTTCGTGTAATCCCGTAAATCTTCTTCTACAATCAAATACAACAATTATTTGTCTTTCTGATCCCCCACCCCCCAAAAAAACAGCAATATACAACAACGAATTGTGTCACACGTCGATGAGTTCAGTACTCAAACAAGGCTTGTATTACGAACAAACAGTATGAACTACAGAATCTAAGCCAAATGTTTTGGTAGACCATGCTTAGCCACGCCCATCTTACTGCTTCATTCAAACCTTCTAGAAAAACTTTTCAGATCCCACGGATCAAATTTCCATCACAGCATTGTTGATAAGAAGATTTGCCGTCTGAGTAATCTCATCATTCAGGGAAGCATGTAAAAATATTCTTCTTTGACGCGTTAAAACAGATTGTTAGAAGAAAAAAAAGTCACGAAAACGATTTTTTTCGTCTTAATCCAATCAGTGTATTAATTATATTGAGGTAAACAAAGAATAAGAATAAACAATTTTTCTCGAGTCGGCGATCAGCAAACCATACAAGGCCACTTAATCAATGCTCTTAATTTCCTTTCCATTCTTTAGCGGATGTACAAAATCATCACAGATCAAAGAGGATATTCAACCATAGCTGTAAATAAATATTCGCTACTTAATCCTAACTAAAATATTCGCTACTTAACCCTAACTAAAATATTCGCTACTTAACCCTAACTAAAATATTCGCTACTTAACCCTAACTAAAATATTCGCTACTTAACCCTAACTAAAATATTCGCTACTTAACCCTAACTAAAATTTTCGTTACTTAACCCTAACTAAAATTTTCGTTACTTAACCCTAACTAATCGGCAGTTGAATATTTTCAGGGCACATCTAAACGTAAAGACGATTTTCACATAATGGGCTCTGTAATATTCGTTTCTTAACCCTAACTAATCAACCAATGAGCATCACCAATACCGAACGTTAAAAAAGAAATATTTTGCCTAACACAGACTCTTTTTCTATCCTGTCATTCACATCTAATCAATATGCAGATAAACATTTGTGTTAGAGTTAAATGTAGGAACTATCTTTATATAATTTTATGTAACTCGGGTTTACTTGGATTTGTTCCTGAAACAACGTGTACAGTAAGTCTTAATTTTGTTTGCTTGTTTTTAAGCACACGAAGGTAACTTTAGTAAGGGATTTACCTTATGGTGCTCCAGGTGATGGTATAACACTTGGAAGTTGTACTACACCCTTTTCTGATGATATCAATAATAGTATAACACTTGAAAGATGTACTACACCCTGTTCCGTGATATCGATAATGGTATAACACTTGGAAGATGTACTACACCCTGTTTCGGTGATATCAATAATAGTATAACACTTGAAAGATGTACTACACCCTGTTCCGGTGATATCAATAATAGCATAACACTTGGAAGATGTACTACACCCTGTTCCGGTGATATCAATAATAGCATAACACTTGGAAGATGTACTACACCCTGTTCCGGTGATATCGATAATAGTAAAACACTTGGAAGATGTACTACACCCTGTTCCGGTGATATCAATAACAGTATAACACTTGGAAGTTGTACTACACCCTGTTCCGATGATATCGATAATAGTATAACACTTGAAAGATGTACTACACCCTGTTCCGGTGATATCGATAATGGTATGACACTTGGAAGATGTACTACACCCTGTTC
>NW_013674951.1:18678-20205 GCF_000517525.1 Limulus polyphemus | reverse complement strand
GGTCGTTACTACAACCATTAAAATGGGTTGATCTTTACTACAACAATGTAAAATAGGTTGATCGTTACTACAACAATGTAAAATAGGTTGATCGTTACTACAACAATGTAAAATAGGTTGATCGTTACTATAACAATCTACAGTTGGTTGATCGTTACTATAACATCTACAGTAAAAATCTACATCACAATAAAAACTAACGAAGAATCAACTGGATAACAAGATGACCGAGCAACCACACGAAGAAAATATATCGATTAGTCAAAAGAGCATCGCTTACAGAAACGTTAGATAAAATTGAAATAAATGTACGATGAGGATAAATGACTCTCACACTTTTAACGCAGGTACAGCTTAAAGTGGGGGAAATGATTTGCGGTATCACACTAATTCTCGCCAGTTCCTAAATCCAGAATTCTTCAACAGCCCTCCCACCCCACTCCAAAAACAGAGTAATTCCAAAACAAAATTTATACAAGGCCACGAGACCAACCATCACATCGTCTCTATTCAATTATCAGGTTGTAAGAAGAAAAAAAACAAAAAAAAACAAGAAAAACATTTTTTAACTGTAATCCACAGTAGTTCAGCGGTAAGTCTGAGGACTAATAATGATAAGATTCTGGTTTCGATTCCGGCAATGATCACAGCGCAGATTTGCGTAACAACAAACAGAGTAACTGTGTTTATATGAGACTCGATTGAGATAACCATCGACCACAAAATGACAACTGACATACTATACAATTAGATCATCTGATATTGAATTGTATGTCAATAACCATCGATGTAAACTAACTTCTAAACTCATCCAGAATTACGATTATATAACATTCGTTGCCTTAGTAACGCTTTTATACCCTGGTGGGTGATACAGTATACATAGCATATATGATGGTGGATTTTCCTGTGTCTAATAGAGCAAGGCCTACTGTCACGTCTCTATCACCAATAACCAACCTTAACTAGAAACCACAGGTTTGATCACCAACTCTGGTTAACAAAGACACCCATTTAAATAGTTCACACTTCACCATGTTTTACAGTCCTGTGTGTTAATAAAAACAGTAACCAGGCTACTAACTGTGTTAACAAAGACACCCATTTCAATATTTCACACTTCACCATGTATTACAGTCCTGTGTGTTAATAAATACATTAACCAGGCTACTAACTGTGTTAACAAGGACACCCATTTAAATAATTCACACTTCATGTTTTACAGTCCTGTGTGTTGATAAATACATTAACCAGGCTACTAACTGTGTTAATAAAGACACCCATTTACATATTTCACACTTCACCATGTTTTACAGTCCTGTGTGTTAATACATACGTTAACCAGGCTACTAACTGTGTTAACAAAGACACCCATTTCAATATTTCACACTTCACCATGTTTTACAGTTCTGTGTGTTAATAAATACGTTAACCAGGCTACTAACTGTGTTGATAAATACAATAACTAGGCTACTAACTGTGTTGATAAATACAATAACTAGGCTACTAACTGTGTTGATAAATACA
>NW_013674951.1:16360-17843 GCF_000517525.1 Limulus polyphemus | reverse complement strand
AACTGTGTTTATTTATCTTATTGTATTTATCAACACAGTTAATAGCCTGGTTATTGTGCATTTATCAACACAGTTAATAGCCTGGCTATTGTATTTATCAACACAGTTAGTAGCCTGGTTAATGTATTTATCAACACAGTTAGTAGCCTGGTTAATGTATTTATCAACACAGTTAGTAGCCTGGTTATTGTATTCATCAACACAGTTAGTAGCCTGGTTAATGTATTTATCAACACAGTTAGTAGCCTGGTTAATGTATTTATCAACACAGTTAGTAGCCTGGTTAATGTATTTATCAACACAGTTAGTAGCCTGGTTAATGTATTTATCAACACAGTTAATAGCCTGGTTATTGTATTTATCAACACAGTTAATAGCCTAGTAAATACAATAGCCAGGCTATTAACTGTGTTGATAAATACAATAGCCAGGCTATTAACTGTGTTGATAAATACAATAACTAAGCTAAAGTTGAGTTTTATTATAAGTCTTAACTTTTAAGGCAGAATTCCATCTAATGTTTAGCCAGGTGTCAATAATTGTCGCTACTGTTAAACATCTGGTTCGATAATATGAGTACAATGAATGTTCATAAATTCAAATATGCAAGATTTACTTTTATGGGTGACTGGCCATTTAATAGAGTAAACTGATAACATAAGCAAGTGACAGGACGTTTAATAGAGTAAATTGATAACATAAGCAAGTGACTGGCCGTTTAATAGAGTAAACTGATAACATAAACAAGTGACTGGCCGTTTAATAGAGTAAACTGATAACATAAGCAAGTGACTGGCCGTTTAATAGAGTAACCTGATAACATAAGCAAGTGACTGGACGTTTTATAGAGTAAATTGATAACATAAGCAAGTGACTGGCCCTTTAATAGAGTAAACTGATAACATAAGCAAGTGACTGGCCATTTAACAGAGTAAACTGATAACATAAGCAAGTGACTGGACATTTTATAGAGTAAACTGATAACATAAGCAAGTGACTGGCCGTTTAATAGAGTAAACTGATAACATAAGCAAGTGACCGGACGTTATATAGAGTAAACTGATAACATAAGCAAGTGACTGGACGTTAGATAGAGTAAACTGATAACATAAGCAAGTGATTGGATGTTTTATAGAGTAAACTGATAACATAAGCAAGTGACTGGACGTTTAATAGAGTAAACTGATAACATAAGCAAGTGACTGGACGTTTTATAGAGTAAACTGATAACATAAGCAAGTGACTGGACGTTTTATAGAGTAAACTGATAACATAAGCAAGTGACAGGACGGTTTATAGAGTAAACTGATAACATAAGCAAATGACTGGACGTTTAATAGAGTAAACTGATAACATAAGCAAGTGACTGGACGTTTTATAGAGTAACCTGATAACATAAGCAAGTGACTGGACGTTTAATAGAGTAAACTGATAACATAAGCAAGTGACTGGCCGTTTAATAGAGTAAACTGATAACATAAGC